>NC_142922.1:20049307-20349307 GCF_054131065.1 Drosophila arizonae | reverse complement strand
GGACAGACGAGAGACTAGACTCGGGCAGAAAACAAGGGCGAGGATAAGAACTAGAATGGTCATAATGCATGCATTGTGTGGCAATGCTACAGTGAGTACTGCCTAAGCGATGCAGTGAGTAGAAAGAGCAACTAAAGACGTTACTATTTATACCTATACTAGATAGAGCAATACAGCGTATATTGAGGATTTCGTGTAGATATCCCGCTTAGCTGGCCTTCACTGTATGTGCAATATTCACAAATGCGCTGGCCAGTTTGGGCTCTCAGTCCGCCTGGCCATTCAATGAATCGCCTGTCGTTGCTGGCTGCAATGTGAGTGAGTGAACTGTCACAATTGACGTGGGGCGTATAAATTTTACATTTAACGAAAACGCAATCGAATTGAGCTCTGTATATGGACTGGTAAACAGCATCCCAGCCAGTTAGCCAGTTAGCCAGTTGTCGAGTTGGCCAGTTGGCCAGCTATGTGTGTTATGAAGACATCAGCGCATCAGGCGCACGGCAATTTGTGGGACGCCACAGAGCCTGCGCTATGTCGGAGCCTGGGACGCCAATTTGATGGGGCTGCATGCGTCGAATGCATTCATCAGGCAGCAGCATTGTTTGCCGTTGATGCGCTCCCGAGTGCTTGGCATTGCTGTACGCATTCCCCGCTCACATTACTAGTCAATAATGGGCCACCTTGGAAAATAATGGCGGAGCGGGAAATCAAATTAAATGCCCCCGGCCCGAGCCTCACCTGGGGACACATTTAGCAGCGTTTTCCAATCAGCATAAAATTTATCAAATCAAATTCAAATGCAAAACGAAATGCAAAGCAGTCGCTCGACGAGCATGCTATAAAAATCACATGCCAATCGTATGGCAATCAAAGTTCGCTTTCCCACCCTCCACGCCCCAGCTGGCGCCTTATTGATGATGGCTCTACGTGATGTTTGCTTGCCGAAAAATTTGCATGTGAAAAGGTTTTTCATTGGCTGCGCAGTCGTTCCAGCATGCGGCTGCCATGCGAGAAAAAATGGCTCTGCAAATGGCCAAGACTGGAATGGAATTGAAATCGATTAAAATGAAATCAAGTCGCTAACGAATCGCAGCTTTGTTTGCCAACCTCATCTCCGTCGCTGTCGCCGTCGCCGTCGCCGTCGCCTCGTCCTCGTGTTGCCAGCTGCGCACAAATCGTTTAACTCAAATTGATTTGTCAATATTTAATTAGGAGCTGGGCAGGCCATGCGGGCAGCAGCAGGCGCCTTTGATGTCCTGTATTTCCTGCGGATTAATAGTCGGTGTCCTTTGTGGGCGCATCGTGTTTTAGTCCTGCTCGAGGATTAGTCTCATCAAGGGAAGTAAGCGATATGCTAGTGGCATATATGTTTAAAATTAAAAGAATATATGTTTAAGTATTTTTACATCCATTATTAAATGAGATTGATAAGAAATAGTCCTGAAGCAAGGATTTAGTGTCAGCAAACGGGAAATGATTCTCTTAGTCCTTCAATCACTGCAATTGGCCATCAATCAATTCGACG
The DNA here is from genome assembly GCF_054131065.1 of Drosophila arizonae. NCBI lineage: Eukaryota > Metazoa > Arthropoda > Insecta > Diptera > Drosophilidae > Drosophila > Drosophila arizonae. The sequence continues at coordinate 20,347,779 of NC_142922.1, read as the reverse complement.
CGGCTAACAATCAGCTATAAATGTCAATCGCGCCTAAATACAATTAAAGGCTTTTGCCATATCGACAAACTGACCCGAAGGACCTGCCCTAAGCGGCTTAAGTTCTGGCCGAACGCCTGTCAAAAGGCACGTGAAAAAACGTGTCCCATTGACATTTAGCTTGATGAATGATCATAAGCGCACAACCAGCCGACGTTCCCAAACGCTTTCCAAGCCTCTGACTGACTGCTGCCACGTGACTCTGAATTGGATTGGGTGCCACAAGCGGCGCTAGCGCTGATTGCTCAAATTTGATTCCTGAACAAAGCCGAGGGAATCAAGCTAAAATCACAGCTAAAATTACCTTTGTAATTATTTGTATTGAAATGAAATACAATTGGCAAATATATGCAATGCAATTTTTAGTTTGAGCAAATTTACTGACTAAATAAAATTTTTATAATATTTTTATTTTTATTATTATTATTATTATTATTATTATTATTATTATTTTTTTTTTTGTCAAGAGTAACAGTCTCTGTATGTCATATATTCTCCTCTTTCTTATCACTATAAACAGACTGGTAGCTATAGCCATATCCATTTGACGATCTATATTTTTCTATTCTATTCAACTCGAACTTTCTTTTACAGCATGACTTTTAATACACAAATCTTTAATATCTTAATCTAACTGACATAAACCATGCGATCTCATTTCAAATCCTCACAGCAAAACTATATCGAATGGGTCTATGCCAAGAATTCAGTGTGCAATATTGATTTACAGCTTATAAAAGTTCTGTCAAGTTGCATCTGCCGCATCGCCCAGGTGCAACGTCTCGAATATCTCCTTGAAGCCGTTAATAGTTCTTCACTTATTGGCAGTGCGCTAATTTCAATCATCTCATAAGCAATAATTTGTTGCTATTGACGAAAGTGTCAGCATTTTCACATAACTGTGACAACAACTGACAGACACACACTCGCATAAATAGACACCCACACACCTTGACATGGGGCATCATTAGCACATGTTAACATCGAACCAACATTACAACGTCAAATGGACTTCGATTTTCTGTTTTCTGTTTTTGTTGTTTTTTGCAATTGTCAGCGGAAATTTTGCACGAACGCAAACTTTTTTTGTTTCCTGTTGTTGTCAATAACTAATTCGTTTGTCATTTTCCGTTTACATAACAGGCAATAGAGCCAAGGCAACAGCAACAGCAACAACAACAACAGTGACAGAGGCAACCGCAAGCAAACAAAATGGCGCATGTGTAAGGACAAAGTTTTGCCTGCGTCTTGTGGCCGCTTTGTCCTTTCTGAGGATGCGAGTTGTCGGTTTTGTTTATCGGCTCAACTTACGACATGATGCAAAAATGTTCGAAACATATTGAAAGCATCCCAGGCACCCGCTGGCCCCTGCTCCATCAAACGATACTCTCACTGCATAACTGATATTACAGGGTATAACGAAATGGAAAGGAAAGAGAGATACGAAAAGGTATTTCTTAATATATATTGTATATGTAAGGAAATGCAAATTCATATACATATATAAATATATATAGAGGGACTGAAAACGTTTGAGAACACTTTTTTCGAACAAAGCAACTACAAAAAAACTGTTTACAAATATTTACAGCAACTACAGGGTATCTTCTAAATGGGCACTCAGAGCTGTAACATGTTTAGCTTATTTTCTGATGTTTTTTATTATTATTGTGCAGACGCTTAGAGGCTTGAAGTGTCAATTTTGCAGTGGGGCTCATAAAAATGGCGATAGAGCCATGAACAATTTTTGCCGCTGTGATTTACATTAATTTGCAATTTTTCATGCTGTGCGGGTGTGTGCGTGCGTGTGTGTGTGTGTGTGAATGACTCATAAAAAAACAGTGAACATTTTATTATGTAAATTAAGCGCAGGCAGTGAAAAAGGATCCAGCTATGTGGATGGAGCTGCTGGATGGCTATTTGGCGTCCTGGCACGCGTTGAGTCTTATTAAAATTGTGGATTTGAATGCAGTCCGGTTCCATATCCTTGTTGACTGGCAACTGGTTTCAAGTGAAGCTAATTTGCATTTGCAATAACATTTGCCTGCCCGACAAGCGCCTGCGAAATGTTAATTTAGTGTGCGATGCGTTTCGATGGGATGCGTTGATGTCAACGTTCGACAACGACAACGACGACAACGACAACGACAACGACGGCAACGGCAACGGCAACGGCAACGAGATGGACATCAACATCGACGGCTTTATGCAGATATATCAGTCACTCAACGGGCTTCTGCTGCCAAAGTCGAAGACGTTGCTGAGCTGCTTGTCATAAAGCGCTCAGCGGAAGGCTTGACATTTCAATTTGCAAGCCGACGAGGATCGCGGACTTGGCCCAAAGACAGGACTGAATGGCCACGAAGGCGACATTCAACAGAACATGCAAATATGCAAATCAATGCGCTGACAATTTTCAGCCAACTCAGATGTGCAATTGAGCTGAGAATTCCGCTGTTACCGCATCCCCATCCCCGTGCCCTCCTTGCCATAGCTACCTCTAACGTTCTCTCACGAACTTTGTTAATTTATATTTGCCGCGTGCCGCACACACAAATAATCCAAAAATCGCTGCAGGCAACGCCGCTTATAGCAACAAGCAATTACAGAAAGTTACTGTAATCCTGGGCAAAGTCCTAGTCCGATTGCTGCTCCTGCTGCTGCTGTTGCTGCTGCTGCTGCTGGTCCTGCAGCCAGGACCTACTCCTGCCGCAGCGCCTGCTGCCTGTCATAGTTACAAGCGCTAAGCCGCTTAGCCTTGTTGACTTTCACATGGGCATCACTTAGGGGTTGATTTCATTCCTCCTGATCCTTGCCTCACTCTCTATGCGTGTGTCTGAGTGTTTGTGTGCGTGTGTGTGTTTGTTGTTTTGTGCCTCGCTTTTTGATGTGTGATTAGCCTATTAGCCAAACAACACAAAAAATGAATAGAAGAAATCATGATGAGAAACGCAAATATTGAATCTGATGAGCAGCAGCAGCCAGGAGCAGGACCAATAAAACTCTATGGCCGCAAGGCGTTAATCGACCTAGTCGAGCGTGGGATCGACTTGGTCAACTCATGGCAGGACTATATAGATCTGCATAATTGTGATTTGATACTGCCTCTTCACAGTTTTAAGGCAAAATTCAATAAAAAATTTGCATACATATTTAAGCTCTCATACGAGCATCAATGCGGATTGTCCGGGCCAATTAGGGGCCGCCTTTCGAGTGCCCACTGTATGTGGTGAGTGCTGTGGCCAATAAATCAGCCGCCCAGCCACAACAGCTACAAATATGTGCAAGTATTTAAAGGCCTAAAGAGGCTGGCGAGTCCATGGACCGTGGTGCTTTTTGGCCGAACCGAATGTTTGTTGCATTGTCTTCCCGTTGGCTGGCTTATTGACGAAAATTTCAGAAATTTTAATTTAAAATATTTCTTTGAATGCTAAATTGTTGACTCTTTGCACCCGCAGCCAGTACCTGGGCCCGAGCGCTTTGCCATGGAGCCATAGAGCCCCAGAGATCGGGCCGGCCAAATAAACCAGCTAAACAAACCCCACGACACAAAGGCACAAAAGAACAAAAGCGCGCGACAAACAAAACCAAAAGCAAACACACAGCTCAATGATCGTACAGGGGGGGGGGGGGGGGGGGTCGGGGGGGAGGAGAGCCGGAGCGGAGCCGATGGAGCGTGCGGGTGGGGCGTGGGGCCGTAGAAAACTGAACTGAAACTGCGACAGAGATGGAGTCGAAGACGGAGACGGAGACGGAGACGGAGTGGGAGACATTCAGACAGTCAACAGGATCGTGTCGCTCGTTTGTTTCTGCTGAAAATCTTAAAATTCTCGCAATTTCATGTTCGTTAAATTTTGATGTTGCAAATAAATTGAATTGTTAAACGTGCAACTTCGAATGTTGTCGTTGCTGCCTCGCAGTTGCCTCTTCTTGCTCTTGTTGTTACTGTTGTTGTTGCTGTTATTGTTGTTGCTGTTATTGTGAATTGCAGGCGCATATTTAAACAAATGATGGCCAGATTTGGCGGCTGTACTGCAGTGCACTGACATCTGCACTGAGCTGCTCTATGAGAGAGCGAGAGACAGGGTGCAGAGAGAGAGAGAGAGAGAGAGAGAGAGAGAGAGAGAGAGCGGGTAACGAGGGCTGCTTAAACAATTACATACTACAGTAAAAAAGATGTGATCTACTTAAGCTCCTCATCCTTCTGATCTAGACGTAGCTGAGCTCCTTCAAATTTCATTGGAATAAGATATGATCTACTTGCTTTACCTTCCCCCTCCTTTTCAACAAGTGGAAGCTCAGGTAATAAAAATGATATAAAAATATATTATATTGATTAACCTGTAATAAAGTCCTTCTAAGCTATATCCTTAATAAGCTCGAGCATATCTCATTTCTCAAATGAAAACCCTTGCACTTATTTTCTCTGGCAGCCCTCGGGGCTGGAGCTGAATGGGGTTTTAGCTTTTTGGCAGGGCATCTGCATCCCATGTTGTCCCATTGCTGTACGCTTGCCCTTTGTTATTGTGAGTTAAAATATTTATTTGTCGTAGCGCCTGGCCGGAGTGAGAAATTCTGATGGGTTTCTTATTTGCTTCGCTCGGCCAGTTTGCATATGTCCGGTCGCAGCGATGACTACATTAGCCGCATGCATAATAAAACCACATCGAAGCGAACCAGACCGAGCCAGGCCATGCCTTGCCGTGCCGCCCCCTTTGGCCATGGCCATGCTATTGGCTTCGATTTTATATGGAAATGCGGCTCCAACAATGGCTTCATATTTTCATCTCTCGCTCCGGCTGACTGCCTGACTAGCTGACTGCCTGACTGGCTGGATGGCTGGCCGAGTTGGCCGAGCTGGCACCGGGGCATTCAAATCCTTGCTGCACCTTTGACATGTTCGCATCGCATGATTTATGCAGCCATGGAAGAACGCTTGCCTTTGGCTGCCACAGCCTCTGCCACTGCCTCTGCCTCTGCCTCTGGCTCTGGCAGAGCAACTGCAACAGCTACATGTGAAAAATTAAGTGATATTTCTGAATTTGTTGGCAGCCATCGGCTGCTTCGATATCGCTGTCGACATTGGCTGTGGCCCGGCCGCAAACTGAAGACTCGAGAGTCGATTCGAGTCTCTGGCTGGGTGCTTGTAATTGATGCTGCTGCTCTCAATCAATGCCCAAATAGATTCTTGAGCATATTTTTGGTTTGGTTTGGTTTTTCCCATACCGCAATGGGATTTTTCCTCTAATAGAAAAATTATTAAATGCCCGTTTTTGTATTCATTGTTGTTGTCATTTGACTTGTTTGCCCATTAATTCATCATTATTAAGATGTCAACGATGTGGTTGACATTTCGGACCGTCGCTCTCGCTCCCTCCAGTCCCGCTCTCTCTCTCTCTCTCTCGTTTCGTCCTCATGCGGGCCACTTGACATCTGCTTGCCGTCAGGCTACTTTGAGATTTGCCTGCCAGTTTGTCGCTCAGCGTTTGTTGTCGTCTGCACCTGCATTTGATTGATGCTAATTTCACACGACATTATTGCAAGTTAGTCTAGAATTCCAGAAACTGTTCACATGACTGATGCACAGATATGACCGCCATGATAGCCGGTTTAATGCTATTATTAATCGATCTGCATGTGGGTGCCCCAGATCCCTTCAGCTGATGGGACATCTTAATATGCATATGAGGGACATGACTTTATGAAGCAGATGCAACCCTTACATGCCTATCTATTTGTGTAATCAGTTTCTATATATAGATATATATATATATTTATTTTTTTTTAAATACCATCAATCTTGAGTCTAAGCTGGAGAGCTGTAGTAGATTTTCAAAGATAAATTTTTTTTAGTTCATTTTTTTAGTTTTCAGTTTTAGTTTTTCTCATTTTTTGCAATAAAAATTCAACAAAATTGGAATAAATTAAAAAATAAGAATAATAAAATAAATATAATAAAAATAATAAAATAAATATAATAATAATATAATTTAAGAATATTTCATATTTATTATTTTTTTAAAATAATTTATAATATTTAATATTGAAATAAAAATAATTTATAAAATACAAAAAATATATAAATGCAAAATAATTGATATGTATTTATGTATTTCTTAAATATAATAATAACAAAGTAATGCATTTTTTTTCTACCCTGTATTTAAATACTTGCCATATTTAATAAAACTAAACTTCTCACTGCTTAAATATTAAAAACTCTAAATGCTTCTAAATAATCTAAGCTGAATGACAAATTATTCCAAATCCTTCTAAAAAACGCAAACTTTTTTTCTGTGTTGACTAATGTTAGTTTTGTAATTACTTAAATTTGTAAGCTCTGCTTAGCAAGCACTCGTAACAATGTTGAACAGTTTGTGCAGTGCATTATGTGAAGAAGAATAATCAGCGGCTTGGAACCAGCAGTATCGCAGCTGCCCCAACCACCCAACTAATGCCAGCTGATGAAATTAACGTTTGAATGCTTAATTGGCTGGCTATCACAGCCGTCGCATCAAATCACATGGCTATTTGTTACATCAACACCAGCCAGCAGAGCCGGAGCCAGAGACAGTCGACGGCTGAAACACGCAAAGCTCGACGCACGCACAGAGCCACCCACGTCTGCCACTGGTAGACATAGCTATTGTATGTAATACATATATACATATATATATATATAATAAGATATATATATATATATATAAGTAAAGTGTGGAGTGGGCATCGCCTGACGCCATTGCAAAATCACAAAATGCCTTCCTCACTTTTCGCGCTTAATTAAACAATTAAATTTAATTACGGTTAATATGGCTCTAATTGCTGTATTTCCTACGCTCTACGCCACGCACATGGACACAGCTCCTGCTCCAGCTGCTCTCAGCCAGACCCAGTCTCAGATTATATAGCGGCTATAGCTATACATAAACGTCAACTGGCAGAGCAAAAGCTGAGGCTAATACAATGGCGGGGAGCAGAAGCGAGGCGCATCTGAACGTGGTACATAAAAGCATCAAATTAAAAGTGCCAATAGCCAGGTCACAGCCAGCCAGCGAGAGTGAGAGAAAGAGAGAGTGAGACAGCGAAAGGGCGAGAGAGAGAGAGGGCGAGCGAGATGGCACACAGATGTCCTGACACTGGCTATCTGTCTGCTGCGCAGGGGCACAATTAAGCGGAAAGAAAAATTATTATAACTTTATGTTTTGTCATTCCCAGCACGCTATATACCAGCCAGCCGCTATATACCTGGCCCGAGTACATAAGGAGCAAGTAAATGCTGGCCGAAAGCAATGCGAAACTACCCCAAAAGCGAGCTGCAGCGACTGCGGGGGCAGTGGATTGAAACTCACCACGGCGCCGTTATGTTGGGCATGCGCTTAGGTGCGTGTCGCCGTGCGAGCGACAAGGACAGCGATACGCACTTTCTCCAGCGCTCTCCACGTACGGGCTGGGCTCTCTGTCGCAGTCCTGTGTCTGGCTGCAAACATTTCTTTCACTTGGCTGCGTTTATTTGCACAGTTAAATTGCAAAAATGGCGTCGCGCAGCATTGAGCTGTTACGGCGACTGCGCTGTCGCCATGGACGTCGCTGTCGTCGTCGCCGTTGCCGTTGCCGTTGCCGTTGCCGTCGAAGTCGCAGCCAACGTTGACGTCGACGCAACCATACTAATATGTCCAATTGTGGAAAATAATTATAATGAAACAAATTTCCACTCACTTGCCAAGTGAAAAGCAAAACGTCATATCCTTTTGGCCTGTCCTGCGCGCTCTCGCTCGCACTTGTGTGCGCGCTCCCTGTCGCCACTGTCTCCATCTCTCTTGCACGCTCGCTTCAGCTCAGACCTTCGCTCTGGGTCTCCCATGTGGGTAAATGTAATAAATGGTTGCGTTTACCGTTACTTTTTAAAAGGGTTGCCAGTCGTTTGTATGAGTGGCTTTGTATTCGTAAGTGTGTGTGTGTGTGTGTGTGAGAGAGTGTTGTCGGTGTGACTGTGTGTGTGTGTGTGTGCATGCTGTAAAATATGCGCATGTGGTCGAGTTGAGCGAAATTAAGTTCGTATAAAATAAAATATAACAAGAACAGCAATTTCATAATGAAGGCGGGGGAGTTAAATCGTTTCTACTTGAATTAAGGTGAATTCTCTGCATGTGAGTGAATGTGTGTGTGTGCGTGGGCATAAATCTCCCAGTCTGTGTGTGTATATTTGTGAGTTTTATTGTTTCAAGTCGGCGCGGATTTTGAGTTATAATTGGAAGTGTAAAGCAATAAATGAACACAGACAGTTACTTAAAAACATACTCGCACACTCACACATACCATTGAGGGTACGACAAAATAACTGGAGAAACACTTTGTATGCATGAATATTATATTGTAGATTGTTGGATTGATTAAGCAAATGAATGATGAATGGAAATAGTTATGATAAAGTTTCTTATAAATTACCTTTGAGCATATGAAATATTAGTTCAGTGTAAGAGATCTTTTCTCTCTTAATTAAATGAATACTCTTACTATTATTGTAAAAATATATATATCTCGATATTTATTATAATCAAAACAGTTCTTAGTTTTGTAATAATAAGAACCTTTTGTAAAGTAAAGTTTTCCGAATCTATCTCTACGTTAAATTATTGAATAGGTATGTGATAATGCCCGTAATCTCGGCCATTTATCCATTGAAAGCAATCAGTGTTTATCTTACGGAAGCCATATAATTTAATGAAACAAACTGCTGGGGGCGGGTGCCTGGCTGGGAGGGGAGGTGGAGGTGGAGGTGGAGGAGTAGGAGCCATTCATGAATGAGCCATTGAGCTATCGCTGGCGCCCTCGGTGGGTGGCTGGCAATCTAGCCGGAATATCTAAATGTTTGCTAATTTGCTTAATAATTGCATTTTACACAGTTTTGCATTAGAAGCGACAACAACAACTGGCAGACAGATAGATACGATTTTTCTATTTGGCAAAGAACAATCAATGTCATTCATGTAGGCCGAAGCGCCTAATGGCAACAGCAGCAGCAACAGCAGCAGCAACAGCAGCAGCAACAACAACAATAACAGTCTACTAGCTTCATATGGCAAGCCATCAATTCTAAGTAGATGACACCGCGCAGATAAATTTGTCCCACTAAATTGGCCAAAACATGAAATAATTGCGAATGTAATTAGTTATTGCCCACAAGAGCGAGAAATGCACACACACACACATACACACACACACACACACACACACACGCACACACACAGATACACACACAGTGAGACGCTGTTGCCCAGAGGGAGCTGCCTCTGGTGGAGTCAAGTGGAATGCCATGCTGCAGATGCCACTTAATTTCGCACAAAAGTGAATTGTCTTGTAGCTACAACTGCAACAGCAACAACAACAACAATTGCAATTACAACAACAACCATGGCACTAGAGAAACGAGCAAGCATTACATGCTCTGCTCTGCCCAGCCCAGCCAGCCCAGCCAGCCATGCCCCGCCCTATGCCAGCGCCCGCTGCCAAAGCGGCCAACCTAGAAAACGTTCGCCTGGTCCAACTCAATGGGAATAGCCCGGCACGGATCTCAGAAACATTGGCCGATGCTGCCCCTGCAGTTCCTTTGCTCTGTTACTCAACTGCTTTTGCTGTTGTTGTTGCTGCTGCTGTTGTTGTTGGAGCCGTTTTGAGCGCGCATGCCGACGATTAAAATCTTCAGACAAATTTTGCATTTCGCTGGCGTCTCTGTCGCACACAGTGCGGCCCCATGAATTAAAATGCAACAAGGCCAAACTAACCGAAGTCCAAACACACTACATACAAAAGGCGCAGTTGACAGCACTCGATTGAATTCAGTTAAATGAGCTGTTGAAGAAAAGCGAGAGAGAGAGAGCGAGAGAGACAGAGAGAGAGAAAGAGAGAGACAGAGAGAGAGAGCTGATCAAGTTGTCTGGACAAGCTAGGCAATGGATGCTCTTTGTAGGGTATGCCAAATTGAATTGTATTTGCGGCGGCCTACACTTTCGCTAATGTATCTCACAGATACGCGCGTTCGTTTTGGGGCGCAAATTAATTGTGCGCCCAAACGGAGCGTGCCGGCAACGCAGACGACAACAACAACAACTACAACAACGATGAGGACGACAGTGACGGCGACGGCGACGTCGACGCGCTTGATATGCGCGATTCCTTGAAATTGTTCGCATGAAAATGCAAGCAGCAAACTGCAACTGCAACTGCAACTGCCGCTGCTGCTGCATTTAATTCAATTGAAAATAGTGCGAAACAGCAGCAAGAGCAACGACAACAGCAACAACAACAACTACCACAATCAACGACAACAACAATCAAGCAGTGGGCACAAAAATTTAATTGAGTATTCAAAAACGTAAAACTCTGGCTCGTGGGCAGCCGCAGGAGATGGAGCCGAAGATGTTGGCATATACACCGTGCACCTCTCTCTCTCGCTCCCTTCCTCTCTCTCTCTCTCTCTCTCTCTCTCTCTCTGTCTCTCTCGCTTGCAACGGTTATTTCGCAGAATTCTAAACTTGGAAATTAGGTTTCAGTTTCAGCCATGGGAGCGACGACAATGTTCTGCCTCCGAGCCGCATATCGGGCGCGTATCTCACGCTATTTTGTTTAATTGCATTCTACACATTTTGTTTCCCGGAATTTTTGCAGTTAACCACAAAATTAATGCAGGAGACCAGCAGCCAGGAGTCCACAAGATATCTGAATTGGACTGCGCTCATTAAACGCCTCGCAAGAGCTTCAATAGTAATAATGAAAAACAGACACACACACATAGAAAATACCGAAAATTATGAATATAACCTGCACCCACAATACCCGACTCCCTGTTACACTTATATATCATAATTACGCGCACATTTTCAGGCAATTAAAGCCGCTCACTTAAGCCATTAAAATATATATGCGCTAGGGTCCAGTCCAGTCCAGGCCAGACCCGGCCAGACCAGCTCAACGTAGGTGAAAATAGCCGTGGACCCATAAAAAGTTCGGGTCGAACAAAGTGTGGCAGGGAAAATTGTAATTGACCTGAAAATTCCATGAAAAATTAATAATTTGCATAATATACAGCGGCGATAAAAGTCGCTTCAAATGCCTTTGTCACCGACTTGTGGCTAAGGCCACTGACCATGGTCTAAGTGCAGCATTTAATGAGAGCGAAGACTGTGGGAAATACCCTCGATGCTAAGAAGAGTACATGACTTGTGCAATGCGTTTTGACATGGCCTACGGGTTATATGAAGACATCTGAAGAGAGCTTGAAGAAATATTTAGCATACGTGTCATTTTTAATATCAAATATATATGTATGTGCATAATATGGGATACCATGATACCCTATACAAATATATATCAATTTAGGTGTTTTGCTCTAGTAAAGGTAGCCTTTTTAATTAAGAATTATGGCTGATATACCAAAAGATATCTCCAGAGATCTTGAAGAAATATTTAGCATATGTATATTTTTGCAATATAAAATAAATATCTACATAACATCTCATACACTGATAGCCTTTAGAAATATATAATAATTTCTTTCAAATCAAAAGATTCATATCTGAAACACTACAAAAGAACTCAAGAAATCTTGAAGCAATCTTTAGGTATATGCATTATTTAATATCAAAAATATATATCAATATCATATCTGATTAAATGATAGCCTATACAAATACAATATATCAAATAAGTTATTGAAATATATATAATAAACTAGCTGGCCCGGCAAACGTTGCATTGCCCTCTATATTATTTCTAGGTAAAAAATTGTTGAAAGCTATGTTGTTCAGGCTGGGATACACTGATAAATTTATTAATCGGATTTTCATTCAAGCACCTTGTTGTAAACGACATTCTTCGTTTTTTGGTCGGGTGCAAGAACAAATAATGCGGATCGTTTGCCAACACGTAAGCATGCCACGTACAATTGACCATGAGAAAAACACGCATTTTCTAGATTGAGGCCACAAATAGTCAAAGATTGGCCCTGTGACTTGTTGATCGTCATGGCGAAGGCAAGACGAAGCGGGAATTGAATTCGTTTAAATTCAAAGGGCATATCTGTTGAGCTCATCGGAATCCTAGGAATAAGAACTTCCTCATCTTTAAATTTTCCTTTGAGTATCAACGCGTGAATCACATTGCTCATCAGTTTTCTTATCACCAAACGCGTTCCATTGCACAGTTTTGGTTGGTTTAAATTTCTAAGCATGCAAATCATGGAGAATTGCTCTTTTCATAGCTGTGTTCATTTCTTGACGCCGGTCAAGTTGTTCTTCCATATTGCCCATGAAGTATATTTGCAAGAATTTTTGCTGTGCATCTTCAATAGGTTGCAATGATCCAATGCGATGGCAAATCTGGCCTTGAATCTTTAAATTCAAAGCCATAGTTATAGTTATATTTACAAACACTATTTACAGAAATCTAACAAACTACATTATTCAAAATTTTTTTTTGGCAGTCATAGAAAATAAAATTTTTAACGTAAATTACCTTAAATATCCGTCTCCAATATTTTCCGCCCCAAATTATGTCATTTGGAAACAGGCATTGTATTTTTGAGTGTTCGCTAGAAAATGTCGTGATTCTAGTGTTTCGCCATAAAGCAGGGAACGCAATGGCTATGGTGACCGCTAATGGCAATGTCACTTTACCACTAAGGCAGCACAAACCGGGCGTTTCACCAGCAAACTTCAATGCGCCACAATGCTAGCAAACAACGTCCATTGGAGCAATGCAAACTAAACGATTCAAGCTGTAATCAATGGTGCAATCATATCGAAACGCTGCTCGATTCAAATCAATCCTTGAACCATTTCTTATTGCCATTTCACGGGCTGCCTCTCTTTGAGAAGCACGAATTAAGGCCCTTCTTCCCTGGGTACTAACGCGGAGCCTTTCTCGGGCGATTTCTCGCTCTTCGTCAGATAATTGACTCGCGCTATTCCGTTGCCTAATTGCATTATGGGTCCGCCGGGAAAGATTAGATCTTCTAGGACGCGGCATTTTTATTAATAGTAATACTGCCCTCGCACAAAACCATACAAAACAATCGAGAAATATAAATATAAATAATTTACACAAATTTATGTTTGAGACAAACAAATACCTGAACTTTCGAGATATTTAGCTTTTGTAAAAGTCCAAAAATACAATTTTTAATAATTAACTTTTTATACCCTGAACCCATTGAAAATGGGAAATCAGGGTATAATGGTTTTGTGAAAAAGTATGTAACGGGCAGAAGGAGGCGTGGCAGACCCCACAAAGTATATATATTCTTGATCAGCGTGACGAGCTGAGTCGATATAGCCCTGTCCGTCTGTCCGTCCGTCCGTCCGTCCGTCCGTCCGTCCGTCCGTCCGTCCGTCCGTCCGTCCGTCCGTCCGTCCGTCCGTCCGTCCGTATGAGTGCGTCGATCTCAGAAGTTATAAGAGCTAGAGAGCTGAAATTTGGCATGCATACTCGTGTGTACCATACGCAGTACGAGTTTGCTTTATTTTTTCGATAAATCGTCCGATAACTTTTTTATCGAGAATAATCGAAAAATTGATTTTGTTTTTTTCGCCTAATTTGAACATTTTTAGACGTGGAGTCTTCAAATTTGTGTTGTATATAAAGTTAATCGATACAAAGATTTTGTAATTTACAGATTTTGGATACCACGCCCCATTCGCCCCCAATTTGTAAAAAACGCATTTCAAGTACTAGAGACTTGTGCTTTGGAATGTACACACATATTTACCATATGATTACACTTTGAAAGTTTCATTAAGATCATATGTTTACAAAAGAAATTATTCGACAAATAAATTCTCATAATATTGCCCACACCGCAGCGCAGCCCAAGCGCAGTCGCTGCTTACTGCGCAGTTAGCAGAGCGCAGGCTTATGCGTGCGTGTGGATGCATGTGTATGTATGTGTGCATAAAAGAAGTGCAGAATGATTAGAATATCAGCTTGGAGGGTTCAGGGTATCTCCTAGTCGAGCAGTCTCGACTAGAGCTTTCTTACTTGTTTTTTTTTAATTTCGAATTTTGAATTTTGAATTTTTTATTTATTTTTGATTGTTAGGTTTTAATCTTTTGATTTTTTTTTTAATTTTTGCAGATTTTTGATTTGAAATATTTATAAAGTTTAAAAGTCCGAAAATATAAAAAGCCAAAAATACACTTTTTAATAATTACCTTTTTTTTTTTTTTAATTTCGAATTTTTAATTTTTTATTTATTTTTTGAACAGTCAGGTTTTAATCTTTTGATTTTTTGCAGATTTTTGATTTGAAATATTTTTCCTTTTGATTTGAAAATTTTTTTTTTTTTTTTTTTTTTTTTTTTTCAGGAGACCGTAGACTGACTGACTACATTTGTTTATTTACTTCTACACTATTGTCAAAACTGTCACTGTTACCAAGCCTACTGGGTATAAAAAAAATTTGAACATTTGGGGAAAAAACCGCGTTTTTCAAGTATTCGGCAAATTTTTTCAGTATTTTTAAGACCCTATACTAAACTCGTTGCGGAGACAAATCCAACAAATCAAAAACCATGAAAATTGGTTCAGCCCAAATCAAGTTATAAGCAGTCTTCACTTTTACACAACTTTCTTTTATATATATAGATTATCTTACTCTAGTTAAAGTCGATTTTAAAATTAAGAATTATATCTGTTACACGGATATCCTATAAAATTATACCAATATAATATAAATATAAAAGAAATGTTTTTTTTTTCGAATTAAGAATTTTCTAGCTAACACTTGGTATATATATTTAATCCAATATAGGTTGATCTTCAACTGAAGAAAATTCATTTATTATTTTGGTAAGTATAATAAATCATAAATCAATATGTAAAATTTTGAAAAGTATTATGTAATTTGATATTGCAAGTCATGCTTAAGGATATCTTATATCTGTGCTATTCACACAGTTAAACCCAAAATAAATTATTTACCTCTTGAGTCCACTATAAATTCTCTCAATTATCTAACTGAAATATTCAAAATAAAAACTGAAATTACTCGATTGCCTAAGAACTGGTATACCCCACATTGACTGCAGGGTAGGCAACACTTTTCCTAAAAATGATTTTTAATGACGTCTGAATGAGTTTTTGCATATTGATCAAACAGCAAGTGAGCCGCGCCCATCAGCCTCTGTGTATGTGGCCCAGTTCGGAGTTGTGTGGAGTTGGGGTCCGGCAGGTGGTTGGCTGGCTTCTTGGAAAAAATGGCAGCCCAATTGACGAGCAGCTGCTGGCCGCGGATGCGAATGCGAATGCGATGCGAATGCCTGTCTGCCATAATGAGGTGAAAACATTATTTTTATTACCTAATTACCTCAATTTATTCGCGGTAATTGTGAATTGTGTGCTTCCCATACGCCGAGCGGCAACTGCTCCGCCAGGCCGTCTGCCAGTGTGCTGCCGGAATGGCTCTCGCCCTCCGTTCGGATATTATTACAATGTCTATAATGAGTGGGCTCCTCTTAAGTTGATCACTGTCCCGAAGCAGGCTAAGTAAACGGATTTCCAAATCGCTTGCGTTTACAAATGAATTTTCCGTTGTGCTTGAATTTTCATTGCATTGCTACGAGCAATTCTCGTTTGTTGAACTCGCAGTGTGAAAAACGCATTTGTGAAGCCTAAAGACTGGGGACGCACTTGGAGTGATCAATGAATGCATTGCATAACCAGCTCATAATGAGCTCATTTGCATAACTGCCGGGCGGGTTTATGGTGTTAATTAAATATGTTATGGCTGGCTATATGTTAAGGGCTTCCCTCGTTTACCAGTTCTTCTTAACAAGAGAAGAAGAGAGTTTATAGCAAATAAAAATACAGTCAAATACAGTGTAAATTAAATTTTGGCAGCAACTGTTGAGCTTAACTTTAGCTACCTGTTACCCATTTTAAGTGTCTACAAGTCGGGAACTTCAGTTCCATATGAAACACATTCAACAAATCAGATTTCACGCAAACTAAGCTTCAACTAGAGACATCTAGTATTTGTAATATCAATTATTCATTCACAATCTATCATCACATATCGAATTTAATTTGTTTACTAATTAGTGTTAGAAACTGCTAAAATATGCATCTAATCTTAAGACCTCACTCATGCATAGATCTATAACTTAGCTCTGATTAATTTGCATTCCGTTTGGTATTCACAATTCGGAATATTTTTAAATGGAACTCACATAAATTACGAATTGATTTAGCGTATTCGAACGTTGTCTAATCGTAGTTTAGACTTATTTACTTTCCGTATATAGACCAAAGTCTGGTTGTATTCGAAAATAAAGTTCTCATGGCAATCGCCTACTACAGTTACCATTGGCGGACCCATTCAATATACCGTTCGGTGAGCGCGGCGCACTCATTGATAACTTTGGAGCACAAATATTATCATTGTAAATGCGCCGCCTCACGGTGGGGCGTTAATATCACGCTGTGCCCAGCGCCTTGCAGGGATGGGGAGACGTGGCAACGATATGAGGTAGACTGGGAGATACAGCTTCATATTTGATTGGGTGCAGAGCGAGTGAGCGTCGCAGTCGACGCTTAACAAATGCGCGCAATCAGCGCAGGCGGCGCTCGGTCCATTAGGCCAGATATAAAGCTTAATTGCCGGGCCCGACAACGCGCAGCGGGCGCTCAATGTGACCAGGCTGTGATTATAATGTTGTTGTTGTTGCTGTTGTATGTTGTTTGTTGTTTGTTGTTGTTGGTGCAACGGTTTGGCTTCGCCTGTTCGACCCTTGCCAAATGATTTGATTACGTTTTGATTAACGCGTTGCACTTTCCGCCGCGGTGCGTTTTGCATGCAGCACCACCTGTGGCTACCTGCTGCCGCATCAGGGCTAATTAATAAAGAGACGAGGGCGCCACAGCAACTGCCACGCCATCGTCGTCTGAAGCGACATCGGCATCGGCATCAGCATTGGCGTTGGCGTTGGCGTCTGCGTCGACGTTGGCGTCAGCGTGGGCCACGTTGTAATTATATACGAGTAATTAATTGCAGAGACAATCGATTTGACATTCGAGATAAGAATACTCGGCTGCCGTACGAAATTTGCATACGCATGACAATGCATTTATCAAAACCGCAGTATAATTAATGTGACTACAATTTAATAATGTATTTGATTTGCAGCTAATAAAATGTCAATAACTATTTGTACTTCCACTCAAGTAATTTAATTGAAAAAAACAAATTTTGCATAACTGACGTTAGTCTATCTCCCAGGCAGCGATCACTCTCCAATAATAAATAAGCAGATGCCAAGGTATAATAATGTCGGAAATGGCCACTTTGTTATAATTCGTAATTAATGACAGTCTGAATAAAATGAAAATGCGAACGCATTTCGCTTATCAGCGCCAAACTGGCAAATAATATTTTAATTTATTTATTGAGCACATGCGACTACACATATAGTATACACGTGTGTGTGTGAGTGTGTGTGTGTGTGCATCTGTTAACAAATGGCAAAATAATATAAATCAAAAATCTCACAAGTTTTGACATATTTCGACTTGGACGATGCGGCTGCCAACGGCGCGTTATTTCCATTTGTAATTAAATTAATTGGGGTTTAATTCAGAGCGATAACAGCAGCAGCAGCACAAGCAGCAGCAACAACAGCAATAGCAACGCCGTTCGCACATTGTCAACAAGAAATAAAAAATAAATAAATAAATAAAGCTCTAGCATGCGGCCCGCCGCTGAGAGTCTGTTATTGAACTCGTCTGACACTCGACAAATAGCATAGAGTACAACAAAATTACAATTTAATAATCTTTCAATTGAATTCACTTGCTGCTGCATCTGCCAATAATGATCGTAATGATGATTGTTCTGCTGTGCTTAACCTCTATAAATAAATACTTATATATAATATACATATATATATATATGCACATGTGTGCTTGACTCGCGCTGTATTGGGAGTAAACAAGAGTACGCATACGCCGTGTGCGCCGATCGCAGCGCCTCCCTCTCGGGCCCTCGACCGATTAATTAAATATTAATTGATCGGCGATAAGCACGCGCTGGCGCTTTTGCATTTCGCACTTAGCTAGGCGATTGTGAAATTCGACCGATTGATTGCTCGCACTTAAACAGCATCAAACAAAATAAACAACCAGGAATTTTATAGATTTTTTTTTTGTTTTTCATGTATACACACCCGTATATATAATTATATATAAATGTATAAGCAGCTAGCAACAAGATTTTAGACTGTATTATATAATGCTCTATTGCCTAAGCAGAATCTGCTCCAAGCGCTAACGGTTATAGCACCTGATGTCGTAATTGATTTTCTAGACTTGAATGAAACATTTTCAGTCATTTTCATTTAACGAATATTTTCTTTTAGATTTCAATTTTCTTTCCTCTTTTACTTAGAGCAAGTGCTGTTCGACTGCTGTAAATATATATACATGTGTACATATATAATCTACCTCTAAAATTATAGAAAATGTTTGACTTTCGTTAGACTTTTAAGCTTTCTACATATGTAAAAGCTAAAGAGGAGCGACAAGTTGGCATTTAATTAAGGCTGCAAGTCACATCAGCTCCTAGTTAATCAGCGTCAATCACCGATCAAGGCTGTCAAGCTAGAGCTCGACCAAATGACTCACGTATTTAAGCACTGCAATGCATATCTCAGCCAAAACTGCTCTTAACAGGTTTTTAGTACAAATTCAATAAACTCTATTCAATATTATCCTATCATCATTTCTAATCTTCTTCTTCTGTCAATTCAGTGATCGAATAATTATAGATGATCTATATATAGTACATATATTACAGTAATCTGATTCAGCTAAATGCAAGTCAAGTCAGTTTCATTCATTACCAACAGCAAGAAATTTCGAATAAGACTTTTTTAGCTCAGCTAAATTGTAAAACAAAAAAAAAAACAAAATAATTTCAAGTTCGATTTAAACATAAAATAAATTCTGGAAAATTGTGCTTACCTCTTGACATTAATTAAAAACAAATTTGCATTCATTTTTTTAATTATATTTTTGTCCGATTTAGAAAAAAATAAATAAATTCAGGGAAATTCTGTTGAACTCTTGAGATTAATTAAAAACAAATTCACATAAAATTGTTTCCTATAAATGAATAAATTCTGGCAAATTGTGCTAAATTCTCGACATTAATTAAAAACAAATTCACCTTAAATTTTTTTGTATAATTATATATTTGTCCATTGATTTTTTTGTGATTTTTTTTTTCCTTTTTGGATTTTTTTTTTTTTCAATGTGGGGATTTTGTTTTGTAATGATTTAAGTGTAAACAACTACGTAGGATTAACACTAAATGGTATCATTTCGTATGAATGTATGAGCTATGTATATAGGGCTGCGTATTATATTAGGTTTAATGTATAGTTAACGGTATAGTTAGAGCTGTTTAGTTAGGTTCCTTAAAAGTATTTTTTAAATACATGCTTTCTTTTAACTAGTCTTAGTATAATGCAAAGTACAATACAATCAAATATCATTTACGGCTTAGTTTGCGTCGACTTTGTTTCTATTTTTATATTTATTTATTGACTTGAGTTTTACAAATAAATTATTATCTCTCTCTTTTTTTTGTTTATTTTTATTTTTATATTTTTTTTCGAAATTGTGTTTTTTTTTTTTGTTTTTTGTTTTTCTGTTTTGTTTTTTACAGTTGACATTTAACAAACAGCAAATACTTCAAAACGCAAATTGGCTCTTAAGAATTCGTGATTGGGTTACTCGCTAGATCTCTATGTACAATTAGGAAACATTGCGGCTTCTGCTTTCTTTCTATAGTATATATACAGAGCTCGGTGTGGGAGCTCTTGTCGTCGTTCATTCTCTATGCTTACAGTATTTACAGAGTGCATTTTACAAAAAACATTTGGAAGTATCGTAAATAAAATGCGCTAACATCACAGCAAAATTTTGGGGGTTTTCGAAGCGAGCTCGTCGCACGTCGCACGTCGCACGTCGATGGGCGTGCTGGTGGCTGGTGGCTGGCGGCTGGCGGCTGGCGGCTGGGCGTGGCTCAGTTATTTGGTTGTCAATCCGGCTGGTCGAGCGATGGGGGCTGGTGCGCCAGCTATCTATTAGCGCACACCAACTTGGCCGCCACTTATCCCAGGTGCATCAGGCTCGGATGGAAGTAGCCGGCCATGGCCCATTGGGCGCCTGGAGCGCCGCGTCCCAGGGCCGCCATTTTGATCTTCTCGATTTCCGCTTCCTGCAGCCGCTTGGCCTTGGCGCGTCGATTCTGAAACCAGATCTTCACCTGCGTCTCGGTGAGCCGCAGCGACGACGAGAACTCGGCGCGCTCCGCTATGCTCAGGTACTGCTTCTCCCGGAACTTCTTCTCCAGCGAGAGCAGCTGCTGTGTGGTGAAGGGGGTGCGCGGCTTGCGGTTGGGTTTGTGTTTGCGCAGATTGCATTTGATACGAGGCGGCTCATTGGCATCTAAAAGAGAGAGAGAGAGAGAGAGAGAGAGAGAGAGAAGCGAGAGAGCGTTGATTAGTCGGATGTCAACATAGGTAAATCTAGTTGTAATTGCTTAGCTAGGAGTGAGAAAGGGGGAGAGTGAGTGAGAGAAGGGGAGATGGAGTGAGGCAAGTGTTGACGTCAGTTGGCGGGTCCAATTAAAAGCAAAAAACAGAATCCGCAGGATTTGCATACAATTGAAGCGCTGAATGAGCTGCTGTCAGCAGGCGCTGTCCGTCTGCTGCTGCTGCGGCTGTCCTTGGCCTTGTCATGGCTAAAAGCGGCAGCAACAACAAGCCGACAACGGCAACGTCTACAGCAAACGGTAATTACTCCTTTAAGTGGCCAATAAATTTGCTGTCTAAACTATTTGTCAGACAAAGCAGCAGCAACAGCAGCAGCCGCTGCAGTCGCTGCAGTCGACGGGAAATGCAATGTCCCCAGTTCGATTCTCTCTCTTGGCTGCAAAACAATTTTAATTTGGGCATTTTGTTTTGGCAAACAAAGACCGGCTGGGCAACAGCAGCAGAGTGAAGAGAATAAACAGCGAATGCAAAAAAAGAGGAGAAAAAACGTGCATGCCTTATAAAGCAATCGCATGGAGCTGGAGCTCTGTGCGGGGCTGGCCTACAGGGCATCCAGCAATGCAGCAGCTGCCCCGAGCATCGTGCGCCTGTGGCATCCACTCGGAGTGTTGTTAATGAAAGTAATGAGCCTGCCATTGGGCCTGCCAGCGCCAAGCCACAAAGATGCAAATGGCATTTTAAAGATGCATCCCGGGTCAGCTCTGCCTCTGCATCAACTACTTTATGTGTAGCCATGCCATATGCCCCCATCCCTCAGTCCCCCAGCCCCCCATCCGGCAGGCGCAGGCACGCGTAATTTATGGAGCATTTTGTTGTGCGGGGCAGGCATCAAAATAAAGGAGCAACCAAATGAGATGCAACGCTTTAATTTTATGCATAATTACACGAATTCGAATTGTTGAGTGACAAACCGAAAATTGTTCTCAGCTTCTTTCTCTTCTTCTTCATCATCTACTGATTTTTTTTGGCGCATTGTAATTGATTTTATGCTCCGTTGGCTGGCTGCTTGCCCAAATGAGGCGTTAAACAACAAAACAAAAATTTGTTAACAGATGGAGCAACTCTACAAATGGCAAATGTTGCTGCTGCTGCTGCTGTTGTTGCTGCTGGCAGATTCCCAGCCGACAACATGTCTGCCACATAGCAAGACTTGATGTCTGTGTTCACACACACATTTTGTGTCACGTTATGTTATCAATAAACAAATAAATGTCAAAGCTGCCTGTCCATAAAAAAAAAGCCAAGCAAGCTCGTTTGATCGCAGAGTTTAGCTTCGGTTCACCTCTGGCTCTGTCACAATGAAACTAATAATGCCACAGTGGACATTGGCATCTGCATCTGCATCTGCATCTGCATCTGCCTCTGCATCTGGGCTGGCTGGGGCTGATCAGCTCATTAAGTAATTAGTGTGACATGTCAGAGTTATGTTAATGCGGCAAGCTCGATCGTACAGATTGCGGGCCTTATCGGCCGACTGCGCCCTGCTGACCGCTGGCTGCCTCGAATATATTTATATGCATATTATTTAATTTGTTTGTGTGCTGTGCATTGAATGCAGTCGGGTAGAAGCGTTTTGTATGGCCTAACAAGGTGAAACGAAATGTGAAAAGCCCAGATAATGATATTGATAATCATTACAATAACAATCATGATGATGTTGCTGTTGCTGTTGCTCTGAGGATGCGCCTCAGCAGCAGCGAGAAATTTGTTACAGACTTGAAGACGCGGGCGCATGCATCTATAAATACACACACAAATATATTGTATATATTTCGTGTTTCTTTTCGTTCAATCTTGCATTTCTGATTTTGTATTTTTTGTATATTTTGTATATTTTATTTTTTATTATTATTATTTCTGTTTTGTTTTTATTGTTGTCGCTCTTGT
Source organism: Drosophila arizonae (assembly GCF_054131065.1). Lineage (NCBI taxonomy): Eukaryota > Metazoa > Arthropoda > Insecta > Diptera > Drosophilidae > Drosophila > Drosophila arizonae. Next base: position 20,325,248 of record NC_142922.1, on the reverse strand, counting down.
TGTGATGGCCATAAATTAGTGGGCAAATTAGCATATAAACGATGCGGTCAACTTTTACAGCTCTGTCTCTGCCTTTGTCACATGCCTCGCCTCATCATTTGGCTGTATATTATCTGGTTCTGTGGTGCGTTTACTTGGCCATAATTATTTGGACACAGTCTATCGGGCCCCATGGGCAATTAACACCAGGCTGCATCGCATAAATATGTATGTATAAATGCGCACTCGATTTCGATTGAATTCCACGTTTTTCTAAAACCGTTTTGCGCTTTGCATTTATTTCAAAATTAATTGCTCATTTGTCGCTAAATTGCTGGAATGGGGTTTCGGTTTCCATTGCAGGCCAAAAGCACACAAAAAACTATAGCAAGTGGAATGGCTGCGTCTGTCACCACCGCACCACCGCACCACTGCTCCGCTCTGTGCATGGATCAACTTAACCAATCGCTTGGCCCGCCGCCTGTTGCACAAATAACCTGCAACAGATCCAATACAGACTGATGTGAGTGGGGAGAGTGGAGTGGGGAGAGGGGAGAGGGGAGCGAGGAGAGAACGGTACGGGCAGGCAGGCTGGAGACGAAGACGGCCACGCACGTCCAAACCAGAGTGCGAGACTTGTTTGTGCTTTTATAGGCATTGTTGTTGCCATTGTTGTTGCTGCTGCTGCTGCTGCTGGCTGTTGCTGTTGCTGTTGCTGGGGCAATACGTCGCCATTGCCAGAGCCAGAGACAGAGCCAGAGCAAGTACATGCCACAAACGCCAATTGTGACATTTAGCCTATGTTTGTAATGGATTTTCAATTAATTTGAGTTCTCCGGTGTATTGTAGACGACGACATATAAGACTCGATCAGCAAGAGCAACAACTACAACAATAGCAACAACAAGCACAAACAAGCAGCAATTGTGAAATTTACGCGTATCGATCGCATAGGCAATCGCCCATAGAGGCCTCTATGGCAATTCGTAGGCCTATCGGGTCGGAGCGATACGACGACGACGACGAATCGACAACGGTGACAACGGTGGATTGATTTGCGCTGCAAATTGCTGGCAATTAATTCTTCATTAAAGCGTTTTCGCATAGCCAAATAGGCAGCAGCAGCAGCAGCAGCAGCAGCGGCAGTGGCAGCGGCAGCTGCGAGCAGGTGGGGCAGGTGGGACAACTGGGCTTTTGTAGTGAAAAGCATTTTGCAATCGATTGAAGCAAAAGCGAGACGAACGTTTGGCTAATGCAATTACACGCTTACGGTCAAACGAGCACTGCTATGGGGACCCCATGCCAATCCCGGCGTAGCTGTTGCCGCTGCTGCTGATTGTTGATTGGGGCTGCTGATTTCATAATGAAGGATTTTAATTAGCACCAAATAAGTAGGCGAATGAGCGGCGCAAAGTACCAAATGAGTTGCATGTGGGGGAGAATAATGTGATTAAAAAAAATAAAATTAAAATGCTGATAAACGCTTGATATTTCATTTGGGCAACAGATGATGAAACATAAAGCGATATATACACATACAAATATATAAAAATATGTATATGTATATGTGGTATATATACGTATATAGAGCTGAGAAAGATGTATTGCCTCGCAAAGGGAATAAATGAATCTAAATGAAGGAGATCTTGCGCTTCTTAGTGGGTTTTCGGTGCGTTGTTCTAATGTGTAAACCTGATGGCAGCGCATGCGAGGGGCGTGCATGAGAACCGGCCCAATAGAGCCTATTAATTAGCAAAGAGCGTGTTAAAACCGGCTGCCACAGATAAGTTAGCAGCAGCAGCAAGCGGCAGCGGCAGGCGGCAGCAACTGGCCGCGATCAGTGGACAAATCTTGTCGCCTCGCATGCTCCGCAGTTGCCCGGCAATTGGAATGTGTTGTCCCAGTGGCAATGAAGTGCATATTTTAATCACCAATGGCTGCCTCTGTGCAAGATAAGCGGCGATAACGAGGCCGCTGCCCGCAAGGCGGCAGCAGGAGCGGCAGGGAGCGGGAGAGAGAGAGAGAGCAGCTTGCATGTGGGTTGGGCACGCAGTTTGAGGCTGAGACTGAGGCTGGGGCTGGGGCTGCTTGCTGCCCACCTGCTAGAGCTCTCTTTTAATTACTCAGCTGTACACACACACACACCCACACATACACGCGCGTGCACATTCTGAAAAGCGTGCACACACACACATAGACGTACAGTGCCTCAAATTAGTTAAAGTACCAATTGTCTACAAACATTTAGCAAATGTTTGCCGTTGTCTAAATGTACACACACACACACACACACACATACACACAGGGAACGGTAGCAACACCTTGTGGCACCTATGCAAGTCATTGGCAACAACTCAGCGCCCCTTCGCCTCGCCCCTGCCCCTTCCCAGCCACTGCTGTTGCTTCTGTTGTCTGCCTGGTAATTTAATGCAAATAAATTTTATTTACCAAAACATACATCAAAATGTCTGCGCCAGCACACCTCAACACAGCCCCCAGCCCCTGCCCCCTTTGAGCACACTTGTATTGCATGCAGCTATGCTGTGTGTGTGTGTGTGTATTTAGTACAGCTTATGCACGTTAGATGGCGTGCTGAATGCAAATATTATTTTTGCTTTTGGCGTCTTCGCTGCGGCCTCTGGCGAATGGTGTTAAAACGCATGCAAAAAGGTAACCGTCCTCTGCTCCCCCCTCCCTCCATCGAGCTCCCCACTTGCCCAGCAGCCGTCGGCTGTCGCCGTCTGTCAACGTTTAAATTGCTGCCTGGCTGCAAATAAAAATTGCGTGCTTAGGTGGGCGTAGCTGACATGCCACACCTACCAGCTTCGCCAGTTGCTGTGCCACTATCGCGCTCTCTCTCACACACGCACACACACAGCAACTGTGTGTATTCGCTGGCTCGGCTGTTTGTATTTATGCAATGACTCCCAAGTTGTTGCTCGTTTGTTCAGCTTGAAAATTAATTTCTATAATGGCTGCCAAGAATTGCAGCTGCATTAGCCGCCTGCCGGCCACCTGTCCGCCACCCCCTGGGCGAGCTGGCTGCGCCATAAGGTACGTGACGTGCCTGCGCTTTGCAATTAGTTAAATTATGGAGCTTCGTCGCAGGCATTTTAACTGCCTGCGAATGTAAATCAATTGCGAAGGCCCAGCAAAAGCATAAGGCCATGACGAGCGTCGGCCGAGACTGAGGCCACACAACCTCAGACTCAGACTTGGACTCGGACTCGGACTCGGACTCAATATCGAAATCGAGTTTCACCTGTGTTGGCTTTGTACTCCTGTGTGTTCCCTAATCGCAGCCCGTTTAAGATGCCAGCCTGCGGTATTTTCAGTTAATTGAATGGGCCATGAAACAAACATGAAACTAGCGCCGCTGATAACGTAGCCGGAGATGGCTACCGTTCGACCGGGCCGACACACAGATACACATATACCGATGCAGATACACAGATACACAGACGCATAGCCCTAAGGCACTAAGTACCTAACACTTGACATAATGCGGCGACAGATAGCGGCACAGGTCACACGAATCGTCGACAATAAGATATAGGGAGTGGAGAGAGAGAGAGAGAGACAGAGAGAGAGAGAGAGAGAACTAACAAAGGCTACAACCTGCTGCGCTAATGAGACCTGCTGAGGATGGGTCGAAGTCAGGAAAATAAAAACAGCTGCCAAAATGAAACGAAATAAAGTTGTACAAGACTGAAGTGTGTATGTGTGTGTGTGTGTGTGTGTGTGCGTGTGTGCTACAGTTGACAGCAAATGACAAAATAAGCGGCAAATGTTTGAAATAAATTTGTTTTTTGGTTATTATTATTCTTATTGTTGTTGTTGCTGTTGTCGCCTGTCAGTTTAAAGACAATTTGAATCGAGCGTGGATAGCGGATTGACATAAGGCCTAAAAACTCAAGAAGGAAATTAATCAGATATAAAGACTATAAAATTACAATAAAATAATTATTAATTAAGAGAACTGTCCAAGAGTCAGAGAAAATATTTCAAATAATTTGTATAATATAAATTATTAATTCAAAATATTTATAAAATGTTTGAAAAACTTGACAAAAAAAAAATTAAATAAATAAATATTGAATAATCATAAACAAATCAGCTAAATTGTACAAAAGTCTCTACAGCATTAAAAACATTTTATAAAATTATTTTAGTTTATTTTCATAATAAATTTGATGACTGAATTTAAATCAATTTTTAGCGGCTCCAATCAGACTCGAGTTCATTTAAATATTATTATGCATATAAAGTTTTATTTCAAGCATTATGAAATTCATTTTGAAAAGTTGTTTTTTTCATTTTGTTACAGCTCTCAGAGTCTGTGTGTGTGTGTGTGTGTGTGAATTCTTTAAGTGTTACGCCTGTTATATAACTGGCTGGGAAACAGTTGTCGAGCACATGAAATAACTTTAATTTCTTGGTTAATTTATTCTAATGATTTCTAATTTTTACTCCATAGCCTTAAATACTCGTTGTTAGAGGTTTTTTAAGGCAGCTGCATTCATATGGTAATTGTTATTGAAGTAATTTGTGCTGAGCCCCAGAAGCTTACGCCAAAACAAACGAAAAACACAAGAAATGAGCAAAGAAAACCCTATATGAAAACCTGAATGTGGCGCCTCTCCTGGGCGTCTGCCCCCTTGACAGGTTTATAAAACAATGCAGCAGGAGGCAAAAAACTACTGCCTGTTATTGTTATTGCGGAACGGAAATGCAAAGTTCGCGTTGGGTTTTTCTTTTCTTTCTTTTTTTTTTCTGTTTGCCCCCAGCGTGTAAAGTTCACATGTCTGTCAGCCGTCGGAGTTTTTGTGTCCTGGCTGCTGGCGCTGGACTGCAGCAAGGTGTGACCAATGGCGTTGCAAGTGTTGCAAGTGCTGCCAGCGCCTGGCCACTTTTTGTCTGATGCCGGAAAATGCAAGAAAAGTGTGAACTGTGCATGCAGATACAAATCGGCCCAGCCTTTGCCAGACTCGCTTCAATTAGTCGGGACAGACAGTTCAGTTCCCTATCTGACTATATACATAAAAAATATCTGGGCTATATGTGCGACTTGTGCCTGGGGGGCTGACATGCACCGGAAAACACACACACACACGCGCACACACAGTGTAAATATATAATACACAAAAAAGAAAATTAGAATAAAACAAAAACCAAAAGTGACAACGCCAATGCAATGAATAAGCAGACGAGCCAATTGAGTTAAATCAAAACCGACGCGACAACAGCAGCAGCAGCAACAACAACAGCAGCCACAACAACAGCAGCAACAACAACAGTAATATATGATAATAATAATTTTGTGGACGATACGAGTAAATGGTCAGCGCAATCAAAAACATTTCATTGTTTCATTTACAGCGAGAGAATAATTGCCACGCACTTTGACTACCAGACAGCAGACGAGAGGGGAGAGAGGGGGGCGAGTGCAGCGCCCGCAGCATCGATGGCACCCATTGGCAGCCATTGTCGTTGCTGCCAATTAAGGCGCGAGTCGGTTTAATTCAATTAAACTACGTGCGCATAGAGAGAGAGAGTGAGAGAGAGAGACGGATAGAGACAAAATGGAGTCAGCTGACAACTATTAATACCAAATATTAACTGGGAAAATGAATATATCTAAAGCGAGTGTTTAATTGAGCTAAGCAACAGCTCTCGATTATATCCATAGATTAAAGATACAATGCAAAACAAGGTGCAATAAATTAGCACCTGTCAGACGCGTGCTGCACCTAAAAAATATTTTTCTTATCTAAAGAACTGCTTGAAGAATTATCTGCTCTTTCATGAAGAACCTTAAATATAATTTAAAGTTTTCTCATTCGAAAATCTTAAATTTATATTTAAAACAATATTGCTTTTTTCATATCAAAAGAACGAGAACGATGAATTCTCTCCGTTTCCAAAGACAGTCCTAATATAACTGGAATTTTTCTCTTCTGACTATCTCAACTTTATATTTAAATAATTTTTGTCTATAGATTAGAGATATCAATCATATTAATTTTTTCCTATCTAAAGCACTGTTTGAGGAATTCTCCGTGTTTCCTTGAAGAGCCCTAAGTATTCTATAGCCGATCTTAACTTTATATTTAAAAATATATATATTTTTATTTATCTATTTATTTCTCGTTCAATTGACACTTACCTCCACCAAATCCTTGTCCTGGAAACAGACCCGGTGGCCCGAAGGGCGGCATTTGCCGTGCGCCCGGCCATGGCACTCCGCCGCCCATGCCGCCCCAAGCGACGGCTGCGGCGGCCAGGGCGCTGAACGGCGTTGGCCGTATGGGCACATGTCCGCTGGCCGCCAGGGCGGCGGGCGAGAGAATCGTGGAGGGCATGTGGCTGGAGCCAACGCCTGAGCCGGGCGGTCCGCCGTGCGAGCCTTCGAGGGATTTGCTGCTGCTGTCGAGGCCGTCGGGCGTGGAGCGCGGCGAGTCGTCGGCATTCATGTCCTCAATGTCCACAATGGAGTCCTCCTCCTCATCGTGCTCCACATCATGCTCGTGCAGCATGTCCTCGTCGTACTCCAGCTCCGAGTCCGTATGGCTGCTGCCGCCCAGCGGCGAGTGTCTTTCGTTCTTGGCAGGTGTGGAGCTGATGCCGCCCGCGTGTGCCACGGGCGTCGAGCTGGGCGTGGAGCTGGCGGAGGCTGAGGCGGGCGGAGAGCTGGCGCGTGCATCGGCCTGAGCCTGACGCAGCTGCGCCATGGCCAGCTGCTGCTGTTGCTGCTGATGCTGTTGCTGCTGGGCGTGCGCTGCCGCCGCCGCGTGGGCGGCATGCAGCAAGTGGGCGTGGTGCGCAACAGCGGCGGGATGAAATGCATGCGTGGGCGGCACTGCTGGTGGAGCTGCTGGCGGCGGCGTGCCCGCAGCGCTGCTCTGAGAGATGGGCGATGTGGCTGCTGAGCTGGACAGATTCGTTGGTCCATCGCTGGTGTTGGGCGTGCGAGGCCGGGTGTCCGCCAGCAGCGAGGCCACACTGAAGTTGCTCAGCCTGGAGCTGCTCTTGTGCAGATGATGTGGCGCCGGATGCACTGCAGCCAATTGCAGTGCCTGTTGTTGCTGCTGCTGCTGTTGCTGCTGTTGTTGTTGCTGCTGTTGCTGCTGCTGCTGTTGGTGCTGGGCCAGCAGATGCTGCTGATGGGCCAGCAGCAGGGCCGACGGCGATGTTGGACTGGCCAGCGGATGCAGTGCACCAGTGCCGGCGGCGGCAACGGCGACGGCGTTGGTCAGCGTGTTGCTCAGGCTGGTGGTGCTGCTGCTGCCGGAGCTGCTGAGCGTTGTGGTTGGCGGCACCGTCGGGCTGGTCATCGTTTGGCGTAGACCAGTCACTGTCATGCTCCTGTTCCTGTTCGTGTTCCTGGTCGTTGCTGCGCTCGATGCGTTCACGTTTGTCGTGTTGTTGGACAGCTTTAACATAAAGCCAGCGATTCGCAACTGCTACTGGATTCACTGGGCGATCTCTTTCAAATTCGATTGAGTGTCGATTGTAATTGTTGCTGATGTTGTTCTTCTTCTTATTGTTGTTGTTGTTGATTTGATTAAAACATTGCACTGGCGAGATAGGTGCGCGCGAGTTCAAATTGGCACTTGTCGGGTCGCTCAGTAGAAAATATATGTGTCGTTAATTTGTTTTGATTATCTTTTAATTAATTCGCTCGTTCATCACAAACACTCACTAATACACACGCACACACACACGCACAGATGCACACGCACGCACGCGGCTTGCTCATTTGCTGTAGTATGTGGCGTTTAATTCACGGCGGCTCTGAGACTCGAGAGAAACACGTCCTCTTGAGATCACGTCTGTTCTACAACTGAACGTAGACGGCGGCGCAGCGACAGCTCTGCTGTTGCTGCTGCTACTGCTGCTTCAACAAACACACACACACACACACACACACACAGGCACACGCATGCACACAGCCGCATATGGGAAACCTGCTCGTTGCTGCCGTCGTGGTGGTGTTAGTGCTGCTGCTGCTGCTGGTGGTGGTGGCTGATAAACCGGCCTGCCGCAGCCCTGTTGCTCTCTCGCTTGCACGCACTGCCCAACCGAATGCAGCGACACCATTTTTATTGGCCTGACTGTTTCGGTTATGCTCTCTCTCACAGCGCTCTATTCAATTTTTTGTTGTTCTTATTTGCCTTTTGTTGTATTTCTTGCGCCGCCTTCTTTTCTGCCGCTGTTCATTCCAGTGTGGTGAGTTTTGTGTTGGACGCGCAAGCGAGACGGCAGCATTGTTCGTCGCTGCTTGCCTTACGCGCTGTCCCGCTCGCACGCCTAATTATTATTGAATAATTCAATCTTCAAAGCGTTTTTGCTGCGCGTATTAGCATTTTATAACAAGCAGCCGCTGCTGCCGCAACCGTCGCAGCCGTCGCTCGTTCGCTTCGACTTTTTAACTTTTTTTTCTGTTGCTCTCGCTCTCGCTCTCTCTCTCCGTCCCTCCCTCCTCTCCCTCCCACCCCCGTGAAGCGCCATCTCGCTCTGACACGTCACAGCCTCCACATTCATGACTTCATTTGCCTGCCGCTCTGCCGCTTCTTATTAAATTCTGCTGTCAACGTAATTGGCGGCCGCGTCGTCGCGCTGTCTGCTTACGTTTTGGAGCCGTGGCCGCGGCCGTTGCCAGTTTTTCCGTCTTTGGAGCAAAGGGAAAATTTAATTGGTGCTCCAAGCGGGCGCACTTGGCGTATGTGCAATGCTGCCATAGCTCAGCGATTACCAGCAGAGGGCCAACGCATAAATAATAAACAATAAGCCCATCATTATGATGAACAGCGAATTCATTGACGTCGGCATCTTATCACAAAGCTGCAATCTCTACCAGGAAATTATGTTTTTTATGCCGAAAAGAATCCTGCCCCACAGAAAAGAAAACGAAAAGAAATCGAAGAGACGAATCGGCACAAAACGAAGCAAAGTTTATGCCTATGGCGCACACCTCAAAGATAAACCATAAAATTCTTATCGTTACGCATAAATCGACTAGCCAGCATGGCAAATCAATCACACGTAAATCTGAAATATGCAGCATCCCGAAATAAACAACAAATCTTCCGCCCCCGAACACCACCCGCCGTCTACTCAAATAAGCGACAACAAAGGGATGCCCAGGATAAGCCAAACTTTGGGGTTCATTATATATATGTATGTATATACTTTATAAATGGCACAAAAGGCAGTCCTCTTCCTGTCCTGCTCGCTCTTATTGCCATTCGCATCGCCAGCTCTCTTGCTCTCCCTTTTAAGTTTGTGTCCTTCTCAGTCTCTCTCTCTCTCTGTCTCTGTCTCTGTCTCTGTCCCGGTCCTGTCTGTCTCTGGTTATAATTTTACTTTACAAATTAAACTCATTTTAAGGATTATTATGCGAAAATTGTTGGCTCCCAAGTTTTGCCCGGCCATTGTTGCCACGCTCTCTCACTGGGATCCAGTAGGGTTGCTTTCGGCTGCTTAATGACGGGCGAAAGTTGGCAGTTTGTTGGCTCGTAAGTATATTTAATGAAGCCGCTGTTGGCGCATAATAAACTTAATTAGAGCAGCTTAATAAACAAGTTCAGCAGAAAAATCCTTTCATTCGCAATATTCATGCTTAATTGCCGATGGAGCATAAAAGTCTGTTTGTGGGATATTCAGATATTCGTTATACACAGAAAAATATCTATTATATACTTATAAAAATTTTATATGATTAAAAAATAAAATAATGTATGTTTATTTTTTTTAAATATTATAATGTTTTGTTTTATAAATAATTATATTTTATATTATTTAATATACATATATATTACAAAATATATATATTAAAGAATTTCAAATATTTGATTATATGGGTAAAAGAAAAAAAAAAAATAAAAAAAAAATACGAAGCTAAATATATTTCAAAGCACAAAAATTTGTCACAGTTCTCGATATTTGCTATAGCCAGACACGTGCTGCATAAATAATTCTGAAATACCTTACACTATAGTATAATTCCTGGCATTTTGATGTTTCACAAGAATCTTGGAATGAATATTTAAACATTTCAATACTTATCTAAATTTTGAGCTCTATCCAATTGCCGAGCGCATTCCGTGGGCGAAAGATTTCCCAGCACCCTCTGCTGGCTGATTAAGACATTTTTCCTTTGTCCGTTAGGCGCTTCATTAAGAGGCAAGAAGAGCGCTTTCTTTTCAATTAAAACTATTGAAATAACAAGAGGCAAGTGCGAGGCATCATTAATAAGGCGGTTCGTGCAATCGTCTCTCTGTGTAGTTGGCCATTGGCACGAACAATTATAGCCAATTACAAATATTAATTTCTCAGACGAAACGCGTCAAGAGTTTTTATAATCTTCATCATTATTCATAGCGCTCTTTGAAATACGCAAATGAGACCCGCAGCCAAAGCAAGGCGCAAATTAATATTTCAATAAACATCATAATCATATACTACTTATGGGTCGACCGAGCTCTACGCTCTACGCTACACCGGACCGGCCTGCCCCTCGACACCCCCGCGCGCCTTTGCCTCGACGCGACGCCTCCAATCGCATTCAACGCACTCAAAGCTTTTTCTTTGCCGGCCAAAGATGAAAAGAGACCGGCAGCGCAGAACGACTGCCAGTCGGCCAGATACAGCACCAAACACAACAACAACAACAACAACTTGGTCAGTTGATAAATGGCCGTAGCGTTGGCCGCGCGATGCCGCCGCATGTAAATGTTTTGATAGTTTTTCATAATTTTTATAATTTTTTCCTTCAGTTTTGTAGCTTGTTTGGTTGGCTGCTATTTGTGTTTGATTTTGTTAGCCGCGCGCCCACTTAGCCAAAGGCTCAGCGGCTGAGGGGCGGAGAAGCAGCAGGCGGAGATCCAATTGCAATTTGCTGTGCGCGTGTGTGTGCGTGCGTGCGTGTGTGTGTGGGTGTTGCACATTTATGTGGGCAGTTAGCTTTTCAAATAGCCGCAGCCGCCGCAACAGCAGCAGCAGCAGCAGCAGCGTCGACGCGTCGTCAATAAAGATTGTTATTTTAATGGCGCAATTAATTCATAATTAAATTGCGTAATTGCCTGATTAACATTTGCCTTCGCTGGGCATTATACGAAAGTTCTGCAATTTGAAATTCACATCAAATTGAAATTGTTTCAATTTTTATTGTATTTTCTTGTTTAAGACGATTATGAAAAATTTTTAAAATTTTTTAATATTAAATAAAAATATTAAATAAAAATTGTAAATATTTAAACAGTAGTAATATATATATATATATTTATTAAATAATTAGTTAAATAAAAGAGAATAAACAAATTTAACTTCAATGAAAATTTTAAACACTTTAATTTTATAATATATATTTATATTTATTATTTTACATTCAATCAAGTTAAATGCCGAAACGATATAATATTGCATAATATTATGTGAATATACTACATATATTTAAAAAAAAATAAATATAAAAAAAATAAACTTAAATATTTAATCAGGGAATTTTCGTTGAATTTGTTAATTGATTATTATACTAAAACTACATCATCCATCTACTTATTTATATTTTTATGTTTTATATGACAATCAATCAATTTTAGTGTTGATTGGGCGAATACGATTTAAGATAATTGATCTGTGACTTAGAATTGAAATAAAATAATTCGTAATTATTATCAATTTTAATTATTTTCCATTTACTAGAGAACTAACCTGTATGATATGATTACTATATACATTATTATTAACTTATCATCCACTATGTACATATGACAGCCTTAACTAACCACGCTAATTAGTAGCTGGGTAAGGTGAAGTACCTGATGGAGCTGACACTCGACACTGACAGCGATAAATACGCTTCGTTTTTGGCTAACAGAGGCAGCCAAGCGGCACATAATCAAAATTTCATTATCCCTGCGATGCGTTAAATCGCTTAAACATGCTAAAAACGTTAACACCCCCGCATCGCTTGACATCGCCTCCCCCTCCCCCTTCCCCTCTTTCGCATTTGATGTGTTGACAGTTGAGATTTTGCGTGCGGGGGCTGGCAGTCGATGCTGGTGCGAAATTTTAGTCAATAAACGTTATTGAGCCAAGGCGAGGGGTCGATGAGGTAGCTGCATGCATTGCCATGGGGCGGTTTACCCTGCCAAGTAAATAAACCAACCCCCACAGCACACACACCCATACACACACACAAGCACACATATACAGCCAGATTTATATACATGTCTATACATACAAACGCACTGCGGTTGTCAGTCAGTCATTTAGTCACAGCGGCTGTTGTGGCAATTGCGGCTGGCTCTCGTGTACGAGTAGACGAGTCGTATATAGCCAGCTAAACGGTTGGGCCAGGACGAGGACAGGGATGGCAGCAATGGCAACGGCAACGGCAGAGGGAGAGGGAGAGGGAGAGGGAGTGCCACTGGGACTCTGATGATGGCGCGCTCGTTTATTGAATTACATCCGCATGACTGCGCATTTAACGAGCTCTCGGGTGTCGTTTTGCTGATGGCGTAAATGTTTGCCAAACAACAAACAAATAAATAAACTTCTGATTTGGCGCTGATTGCTTTACGGGCCTCGATGGGGGCTGTTCGATGAGGGGTGGGGTGGGCTGGGGTTAGTGGGAGTTGTGCCTAATACAAGGTCGCCCGCTGGTATTGGCCGGCCGAAAGTCCCGTCAATCATGGCTTGCATTGAAATTGGCATTCGGCCAGAAGCTTCTCCAGCTCCTCTTCTGCCACTTTGCTCGCATAATTGCCTACACGGCGTGCAGCGCCCGACGCACGTCCAAACTCGTTATGATTTCTTTTCACGCGGCCATTTTATTAATTTATTTTGTATTTATTCTATGCTCGTTCGCCTGCCAGCTCCCTGCTAGACAAGTTCTTATCTTCATTGCCGGCATTTAATGCGATAAGCGCAGGACGACGACGACAACGACGTCGACGATGATGATGAGAACGACGTTCGCAAACAACAGACCAGATCCTGGCCCCTCGCCCATAGCCCCTCACCCTATCCGCCCATTCCATTACGTTCCATTCCATGCCAAGCAACCCTATAAAAATGTAAATCAAATAAATTTACCTAATATCAAATTTCCCCTGCGCTGCTGCTCTACCAACAATCCAAACGGAGCATTTCTATGGCCCGCCCTGAGTCCTGCCCGAGTCCTGCCCTACCCGGCAGCCCCCTCGCGCACCATCAGCAGCATCATCATCATCATCATTCACGCTCATCCTTTATCCGCTCGTTTAACAATCGTTTAATAATTTAGCCTGGTAAATAACACTAACACTCAGGACCCAAGCGCACCAGGGGGAGCAGAGCTCTGTTGTTGGCTTTGTGGGTCTTCGAATTTTTGGCTGTGGCGCAACAACGATACAGTGGAGCAATGCACAAATTTTTGCAAATTTAATTAGGTAAAATTGAGAAAGGAAAATTTTTCTTAAATCATTTTTTTGTTTGTTTATTTTTTATTTTTATTTTTTTCTTAATGTTTGTAAAACTTGAAATGTGTAGTAATCTTAAAAAAAAAAAATCATACAAGATTAATTAAATTAAATATATAACTAAAATAGATTAAATAGAGGGTATATATAATTACAAATATTTTAAGATCATCTAAAAAAATGTATTTATTTAATAATAAACCAAGTAAAACGCAAACATTATATATGGTCCAAATTTAAATTATAAATAATAAAAATTAAAAATAAAAAATTATAAATTGATAGATAATTTAATGTATTAAACAAAATTATGCATCAACATTGTGTCTTTTAAAGATATCTATAATTTAAAAAATATTAGATACGTATTTCTACATCTCATACAAAATAATTACTACATATATATACAATATTAAATATATATTGTTTATTACCACTGTAACGCGGCCTCGGCGTGCGCTTATCCTTCTCAGCATATTAGCTGCTATCATGCGCCTAACCGCAACCCCCATATGCCAACCCCCGTCCACAGGGATCGGCTGGTGGCAACCAGCCATGGCTGAATACCAACCCAATCCAGCCTCCATTCTGGGCTACTTGGCTCTCGAGTCATTTAGCCATTTAACTTTGGCTTAATTCAATTTGCAATTTTTCAAAAGCCTCTGCCTCGCCTCGAATGGTTGGATGGTCGGATGCTTGGATGCTCGGCTGCTCGGCTGCTGTTGGGTCTGGTCTGGGGGCTTTCCAAGTTGTTGAAATAACCCCGGCCACGCCCCCACTCCTGCCCCATCCCGGCTGAGCATACGCTTTTCAAGCGTTTTTATGTGCCTTTTGGGGGTTGGTTGACTTTTGTAATTTCAGCCGGCTGCTTCCTGGCACAGGATGTGCGGTTCTGTCGCCTTTTATGTGGCTCTGGGCAAAGCACACATACACATACACACACATATATACACATATTTACTTGTGTATATATATACATAAATTTATAGGCCTTTGGTTTATTTGTCGTCGCTCGGCTAATGAATTCTGATTGCCTTTGTCTCTCTCACTGGGACGAGAGACGCGTGGGCGTGGGCGTGGGCGTGGGCGCAGGTCTCCACACTCATCATCATCGTCGTCGTCGTCGACTGGCCTTAGATGGTGGGCTTATTTGTGCTTTGCTGTCGCCGCGGCTGCCTTTGTGTTGCTTAATTACAACTTAATTGCGTTTGATGCGTACAAATTTTCAGCTTCCTAACCAAGGCGCGACGACATCTAAATTCAAATTAGCTAAATGTATTTATCTTGTCAATTGGCAAATGCGAATGCGAATGCGAATGCGACTGCAAATGCAAATGCAATTTCGATGCGAGAGCAGCTGAGATTCCGATTCCGAATCCGAATGCCAATCACTGAGAATCTGAGACTCTGAGCGGACAGTTCATTAGGCGGCCTCAAGTTGAGCCTGAAGCCTAAAGTTGAAGTTGAAGTTGAAAAGTTGCTAAAATGTTTACAAGTCACTTTGCGGATCTGTCTCTGTGCCCGCTCTCAGCTGCTGCCGGCGCACAGACAATCCGCGCTACTGTTGTCTGGCTGCTCTCGGGCTGGCCCCGAGCCTGGGTCACATCGATTGTTTGCTTGGCTCAGATGCTCTCGCTGCTCGCCTCTTGACTGCCCCCGGCTGGCTATCTGGGCAGCTAGCTAGCTGCTATTTGTTTGTCAACTGCGTAGCCGTTCATGGTCGCTGGCTTTCGTTGGCTTTCTGCTTTGCACTGATTGCACTTTGCACAAGGATCTGGCAGTAGCTTCTCGCGCGACGCACATAAAGTGTCATTCCGTAGCTGCTAATTGACATCGCACACAGCCGCCAGACATTGCCATTGCCAGCCCGGTAGCCGGGCTCTACACTTCGACTTGGCCAATTGTTCTCATCCCTGTCGCCTGGCTCCATTCATGCAATTTGAATGCGCGCGCGGCGCGTTTCAATACCCTCACAACAGATGCAATTGATCCCAATGCATGTTGTGAAACCTATTCATAACTGAAAAATAAAATATGGAAAAAATAAGTCATAAAAAACTATTTTTTTTTTTTTTTTTTTTTATATTTAATTTATATTTGAAATACTTTTTCATTTTTTCAAGAAAAAAGAGAATATAAAAAAAAATAAATTAAAAATATATATTCAAATTTAAAATTAAATGAATGAGAATGCCAAATAAAAGTTATAAAAAACATATATATTTAATATTTATTTTATTTATTTATTTATTTTTTAATTAATTATTAAGTAATTTTTTTTTTTATTTTTATTTTTTTGCTGTTCTGTTTACATTTAAAATTATATAAAAATTTGTTGAACTATAACAAACATTTAATTAAAATTATTTCAGCTTTTAAATATACAAATTTCGTCATATTCACCATTTAATAGCACAGTGAATAGTTTTATTTGCCAATTCATTCACAATTGTGGGCCGGACCGGTTTTCTTTGGCCGGGCAAAGTGTATTTGCGCCTCGACTTGCTAATTTGGTAGCCATACATTGTGATTGGGTTTATTTATAGAGCCCGGTAGCTGTGCCACACACTCAAAGTGTCGCAGTTAATTGGCAAATGTGAGTCAAAGTTTATAGAAAAGTGCCACAAACAATTGGCGTGACGGCACTTTGAAGTCATAATAGATGTAGCCGAGTGCTGCAGATGCAGCTTGGCCCGATCTTGGCCACTGAAGTGCCGACTCGGCCCAGTGGACGAGAGACAGCAGCCCAGACTGGGATCGAATGGGTTCGGATGGGCCTGGATCAGACTCACAGTGTGGCCGGGCACTGTTGCCATATTTGGATGGTCAATATTGACGCCGGGTAGTTGGAATGGCCCGGCCAACTGACTGAGCTGAAGAGCTCGACGGCGACGCAAATAAATCATAAATACTGCGCTGGCCGCATGTTTGGCAAAGTAATTGAGTAAGTGGCAGCGGCGGCGGCGGCGGCGGCGGTGACTTGTAATACCCATTAGCATTTGTTTGTGAAGGTGCTGGACGACGCTGCTGATGGCGATTGCGGTTGCCGCAGAAGCCGAAAGTCATACGGCGTAACACAAATGCCACATTAATTGTTTCAAGTTGACGACGCGTCGGCAGCGGCGGTGGCTGCGCAAATATTTGCGCTCATTTTCAAGTGGCAAGATTATGATGCATTCACGCCAAGCGGCAGCAACACCAAAGCGATCCATGTGACTGATATTTGCAGTAAACTCGGTAAAGGAAAGAGTGAAAGAGTGAGAGAGAGAGAGAGAGAGAGAGAGAGAGAGAGAGAGAGAGAGAGAGAGACTTAGTGCCACTTGTGTGTTCCAGTTATTGAGTCAAGTTGCGCCGAGTTTTCAGTTGGCAGCATCAGCTGCAGTTATTAATTGGTATTTAAAGTAAAGAATAATGTTAGCTCAAACAAAAGGACACAACAAGCACTTGAGCCCAGAGTGGCCGAGTGGCCGAGTGGCGAGCACCTCATCCATCCATCACCCACAGCGACTCGAGTGCGCCGACTGTGCACAGGCGTATATGTGTATGTATGTGTGTGTGTATGTGTGTGTGTGTGTAGGTAGACCAAATTGCCTTTCAGTTAAGAGGCAGCTGGGTGCTCGGCTAAACCAACACTAACAACAACAACAACAACAGCAACAACAAGCAAGTGCTGCGCACTTTTTCGACAATTGTTAGAGGGCCCGAGAACCGCAGGACACAATCTTGCTGCTTTGTTTCTTTTCGCCATTGGCAGTTTTATTATTTTCACACTCGAAAATAATTGCACGCTGTGAGCTTAGCCAGCTACGAGCGCAGACGCTGAGGCACCACACCCAGTCCCAGTGCAGGCTCTAGGCCCAAACAGACCTCAACGTGGTAATTGTCTGACTGTCCAAAGTTTATGACGACGACATGGCAGCTGTGGCCCCTGCCTATTATCTAATGTCAGAGCTGGCCCGGGCCCAGGCTAACCAGCCAGACAGCCAGACAGCCAGGCCAAGTCGAGCCGCGTCGAGCTGAGCCGTTAAAACGGCTGCCAAAACATTCAATAAATATGTTGGCTCATATAAATTATGGCGGCTAATGAACACGCGCGCCATTTGCCGCCAGCAATCCAGCAGTTACATATCCTATAGACACAATAAAGCGCGGTTGCATCTGCCGCTGCCGCTGTCGCTGCCGCTGTCGCTGTCGCTGCCGCTGCCTCTGCTGCCGCTGCTGTTGCTCCACGCTTATCAACCGCCAGCAATCTCAAAGATTTCTTTGGAAATTTACTATATCAATAGCACCCAACAGACAATGTCGACACTTTGGTAGCCCGAGCTCTGCTCCGCTCCGCTCTGCCCTGCCCCTGCCCCTGCCTTGCCCTACCCTCTCCTGCCCCGACAGCCGTTGCCTTTATGAGCAACGTATGGCAGCCAATTGTAGTCATGTTGAGCCAGAGTTTTCCCGTGCCCTTCGCTTTTTCCTGATTGAAATTTGTGAGCTACTTGGCTTTATGGATTGCTAATTAATGGAACCTACAGAAAGGAGAGACCAAAGAGTAACGAACATGTGGCCTGAACTCTTCCTATGACAAATGCCTGCGACAGAAGCTGAATTGAATTGTATAGATGAAAGATATTTTGAAATAGCATTGGTTGTAGCTAAAAGTTTGGCTATAAAGCTGTATGAGCTATAAATGAAGAAAGCACTAACTACTGTAACTCATAATAGATCATGAGTTGCTTTTAATACATTTAAAACGTACTATGGAAGACAGAAAGATTTTGAAGATTTCACTAAAATCAGATCAGTTAAAAAACTATTATATAATAATTTATTGTCTTGAACTCCTAATATTAAGATATTAATTCTCAAGAACTTGTCAGACACAGCCCTAATATAATAGTTAAAATTACTTACAGATGATGAAGCATATACAATAGTTTTTGTGTTTAAAAAATCATTTCAAGAACAAATATCAAATATTAACTTCAAATAACAAATATATTTCAAGAATCTTTACTGCATTTTAATATTTTTTAAAATTATTTATGATTTATTAATTAATTATTATTTGAATGATTTGCATTTAATATCCCCGCAGTAAAATGAACATAATAAACGTATTTAACAGAAATCTCTGTCTTTAATAAATATTAATTTAAATATGAAATACAATTTTGAATTGTACACTATATAATTTTTAATAAATAATATTTATACATTTAAGAGAAATAAAATAGTAACTAAATTCATTCATTCATTCAAAAAAATAAAATAAAATAAAAAATAAAAAATAAATAAATAAATTAAAAAATAAAATAAAATAATAATAATAATAATAATAAAATAAAATAAAAATTATAATAATATTAATAAAAATAAATAAATAAATACAAGCAATTCTTTTTTCACTTAAAAATTAAATTAAAAAATTATTAGAAATCCACTGAGACATTAGTCCATTAAAATCAAATTTTGTCAAGGGATTTGAGGGTTTTATTAAGTGGAAAATACCAATATCTCATAAGTACGTTTGCTTCGCCTTTCAGCAATCAGACAAAAGGAGAAATCTATAATAAAAATATCTTATAATTATGTTTCTCAGTGCGCTGCCAATCAATAATATTTAGCCAGAACCAAGGCAGCTGTGTGAGCCCCAAACAAAGGCTCGTCAAGGACCAGGTAAGGCAGAGTGCAAACTGTATAGCCGATAAGCGCATAATGCCCGTCTGCACTTTGACTTCCAAATTGGCTGCTCCTGCACAACAAAGAGCCAAATCCTGCTAATCCGCTTGTAGTCTCTGCTGCCTTTTTGACACTCATCAAACGGCTCAACAACTTGCCAGACTCAAGTGCTTTGTCTGTTTGTGTATGTGTGTGTGCGTGTTTTGGTGTATCTTTTGCATATTGGTATTGTTTGCCGATTTTTCACACACAGCAATTTCAGTCGAAAAAAAAGAGAGAAATATCAAACAATCGGCTTGTCAGCAGCATGGATGTCAAGGGAGCAAAGTACAGTTCATATTCAACTCATACTCATGAAGTGGATGATGCATTCGAGTCGCATTGTCGTCGAGTTCATTATTAAATCGTTTTGGCTTGACACGTGATCTGGCCACACACATTGGCACACACTTCCAGCTGGACATGACTTGGCCAAAATGGCCTCCACTCGTATGCAGATGATGATGTTGCCACCATTTATGGCAAATCAATTAAGGCACTGCTATCCGAAATGCTCAGCTGTTGTCCCGCTTAATCTAAACATAATTGGCTCGTTGCGCTGCACAAAAGCCAAAAATAATGAGGGTGCAATAGCAACGGTATAAAGTGGGGGAGGCTAATGCAAAGACTTAGACAGATTCACAGATTCACTGATTCGCAGGCAATCAAAACAAACAAACAAACAAACGAACAGAGAAACGCTGACTGCCAAATATCGAGATAAACATCTCCATAATGGGCTGAATTGGACAGATCGCATGATATGAATTTTGATTGGGATGCGAGCGAGACGGCGCTACGATACGAGCTGCTCTGCCCTGGAGGAACACATGCTTTAATTGCAGCTTGTTTGCCTCATTTATGGCAGTTGGCACAGCTGACAGGCTGGCAGGCTGGCAGGCAATTAAATTGCGCGTCAAGGACTCGCATTTGTATGCGGGCCCAGGCGCATCCTCGGAGGTGCCAACAAGCATTCGACAAAGGCCCAGTTCGGATTGCAATTGCCAGGGCATTGGAAACGGAGCAAACAGCAGACCAACTGCAACTGCAGCAGTTGTTGGACAAACGTAAACGCCTCCGGGCATCAAGAGGCCGCCGATCTGCTTGGGAGTGACCAAAACAATTTTCAAATTAAAAACCACTAAAGATGCAGTTGACACGCTTCATATATCAACGTGGCCGAAACTGTAGCGCACCTTTTCTGAATTTGATTTCCGGGAAAATTGGCCGGCTCTGTGGGCATGGGGCGTTAAGGCAGTTTGGAAAACACTTTGGTGTTTGCCACTTGGCACTTGGCACGCTGGCACGCTGGCAATTAGATGCGCTTCACTTGAACCTCTTTAAAACACAATTGCCAACAAAAACAACGCACACTCACTGAAACAAAAGAGGTGTAAAATGTTGTAGTTCGTGTGCCCGAGTCTGTGTGTGTGTGTGTGTTTCGCAAAAGCCGCTGCCAACAATGGCTGGCCACTGATTGAAACAATGGAGCGGCCCAGGGTCCCGGCCCAGGATGCAGGCAGACAATTCAGCTCAGACAATGGCCAAGACGCGGCGCGGCTGCTACAGTTTTTGCAATTTGAAAGCGTGTAAAAGACGTTGACGTCGGCAGCGACTGCAGCCACTGCAGCGGCGACCTGCAGCCCAAAAGGTGCACAGACAGCACAATGCGAATGCATTGTGTTGCAAGCAGAGGCGCTACAGCTACAGCAACAGCAACAGCAACAAGATCTGAAACCAGAGACCAAAGAGTCAGGCCGAGTCAGAACGTCTGCTGCTTATCATAAACTGATTTGTTTTCTCAAGATTTTTGTGGCAAGTTCAATAAACCCCGAGCGCACCCCAAATTCAATAAACTCCAAAAATTACGGAGCATCGGCGATAGTTGGCGCGCTTATCAGCTCAAATTAAAACATTGCGCTTGTAATTGGCCATGGCAGGATAACGCTGCTGACAGCGAACGGCCTTATCAACGGCCGACTCACTATGTAATTGAGGCTGTCGTTGAGTGTCTGTGTGTGTGTGCGTGTGTGTGTGTGTGCCCACTCCGCTCGCCGCTCTAATCAGCCGACATAACGCTTGACTAGTCTCAGTGGCAAACGCTTATCGCTCCACACTCTCTATCTCCATCACCCTCACTCTCTCTCTCTCTCTTTCTCTCTCTTTCACTCGCACTCTCCCTCTCTTTCTGTACGTAATTACGTGCAGGAGATAACCCCTTTCCCCGTAGCCGGAGTCGTACAGCATCTAAGTATCCCATTGGCATCGAAACTATCGCGTTGCCGGGCAAGATTTATGGACCTGGGCTGACAATTAGCTCCGATAACTTTTGGATGCGGCTCGGCTATTCCCCAGTTGCCATTGGAAAATTGAAATTGCCTGTCTAATTTCGTGAAATATTGTGCCAGGGCCCAAAAGCCGAGACTTTGCCCCGGCATTGTAATTATCAATTAATATTCGAATAATTCAAGCACTGTAAATGCCGGACTACACTAAGCGAAAATACTGTGAATACACTCGAAAAAAGTGAGCTAGTGAAAACACAGTGGATCACAATTATCTATTAACAATTGGCAATCAATACTAACTTGCAGTTAAAAATCAATTATCAGTTAAATCAGTTAAATTTATTCCGAAATTTTGTGTATTTGGGCGGGCATATATATAATTTATATAATTGACAGGTATATAAGCGATAGTTATCCAAAAGAAATGTTGATAATGGATTTATTATTAATAAAAACAAGTTTTTTTCAATGTATCTTAATGAATATAAAAGTATATTAATATATTTTTAAAAATGTATTAATAATATTCAGCTGTTCTTAAATACTTGTTCTTAAATACAAAGACATATGGGCATAATATTGTAATTACACTCAACAAAACCATCATACCCTGATTTGGGCTAAGAATATAAAAATATAAAGGTTTGCTCGCGACAAAGTTAGAGTTTTCTAGAGAAATGTGAGACTCTACTAGAATATTGAGAAGATTGTTTATTGATCAAAATATTTTTTGTATACTTACTTAAATTGATCCATTCCAACTCGAATAAGTATCCTGAATTTCAAGTCTTCAGCATAAATATTAATAAAGTTTTCGCTGCCTATTGTATTTCTACAGGACATTTACTAATGATTAAAACTCTTAATAAAGCGTTGGTATATTTTAAGGCTAGATGACAGACACCAAGCTGGTCAAAAAAATATACTAATATACTACAACCAATTCTCTATATTCATTCATATAAAAATGTCTCTTCTGAGTCACCTAATTTCAGCCAAGCAAAACTATAAAAAATATAATTATATTCTTGCAAGTTTTTATTCCAAGTTTGTCTCACTTTTAAAATCAAGCTCCATTTTTGTGTTTCATGGCCCATATTTACATGGCTTAAATATTTACAATCGATTAAAGCCCCTTCGAATCTAACCCTCAATTAGGCTGGCATTATTTCTTCAAGTGTACCTTCTCTCTTACTCCACTCAGTTGCAGCTGGCCCTTAGCCACCAACAGCACCACCACCACCGCCACCACGAGTGGGCGTGTCAGCCTGGCTGGCCAAACATTAAACGGTAGTTAATGCGATTAGAGAGTCGACTCGAAACTTGTAAATATTGTGCTGCACTCCAAGCAGGAGAAGAAGAGGAACGAAAACATGCCAGACAGCCAGCTACTTTCTCCATGAAGCGTGCCCAGAACTGGCGCCAGAGGTGGACACTTGTCGCACATTCGGAGACGCGTCGCTTTCTTTGTGTATCGCATTACCAGGGCCGGGGAGTTGCAGCAGCAACAGCAACAGCAACAGCAACAGTTGCTCGTGGGTGTTATCCTTTCTCTCACACGCCTCATTAATACGGCTCAAGTTCTTCACGCCAACGAACGGGCTGCCTAATGTGCCAAGTGTCACATATGTACATTGATTCCCAAGAAGCTAGACATCGTTAATAAATGAGTTGTTGTTGTTTCTGGTTTACTTGACTTGACTAAATGCCAAGCCAGATATAGATATAGATGCAGCCCAGACAGACAAAAGCAAATTGGTCAAGTTGCAGTGAATTCTATTAACTAACTAGTTTAAATTTAATTATAAGTAATTTGCCCAACACACGGCTAATCACGGCTGCAGCTAAACAAACAAATCTCGCCGATCTGGCTGTCGCATTTGACGCCATTTTGCTGCTGGGCATGGGCAATTGAATCAACCTAGTGACACATAGGCCATGATGCGATATGAAATGCGATTCCCATTCAATTTATTGTTATTGCTGTGCGTTTGAGTGTCCCTGAGAGCAAATGGCTGTCTGGCAAAATGGCATGCAAATAGCTGTGCCAATGGCACATGCATTAATGGCCTGCTCTCCCTCTCTCTCACACTCACTCATTATGCCGACAGGGGGCAGAGGGAGCGGGCATATTCATGCTGGTCAATTGCCAAACGCATTGACATTATTAACATGCACGGCGTCCAGTGAAGCGGGCTAAGCAGATTGGGGTATATTATTGCCGCTATTACGCGCATTGTTATCCTTTCAACGCAAAATGGCCGCCGACATGTGCGCTGGACCAAACATCGCCGATGCTTGACATTCAAATGCCGTTTGCCGTTCGCTGTTTCCCATTGTTCCCAGCTAACTGTGCGCATCGAGCAACGAGCAACGAGCAACGAGCAGCGCAGCGGGCAGCTGACGGCCGGCGATTAAAATCTCAGAGACAGGTAACAAAAGTGCTCGCTAGGCAGAGCCATGCAAAACATTGGCCATGGTGTGAAATTTTTGGCATACGCATAAATTACACAGATTTCATTCCTTTTAATTTGATAAGTGCAAACTAGTTGAGGGAAAATGCATTAAAATTTTAATGATATGGGGCTTGCAAAGTTTATCCAATCTAGATATGTTGTGGATCATAAATCTATCTCTTTGTCTCTTTTTATAATAAATTGTTAGAACTTTGGTATTCGCTGCCAAATGCAGCTGTTTCCGTTTGCTAAGCGAGTCGAATTGTAAATTTCTTAAATGTTTATTAATTGTTGGAGCTGAATTGTTAATTATAGATTACTCGGTGGCGCGGCATCGGCGCTTAGTGTAGACAAACCTGCTCCAATTACAGCGCGGAAATTCCCACACGAGGGCGGAAATACGAGAGCAAATCGAAAGGCTCATTGTCAGACTGATTGCCGCTGCAAGGATCGTTAGTGGCAGACAAGTTGGGCGCAACCGCAACAACACAATTCCCGGGAAGCATTCAACATTCAAAGATGCAGCGCGGCAACCACACGCGGCGTTTCCAGGCCAGGCCCGACTCGGTTCGACTCGGCTCGAGCAGACGTTTGCGGGGGCGGCCGCAGAGGCGTCGGCGGCGTTACAGATGCTGCAAGAAGCTGTCACTTCCAACACATGTTTTGACCGCATCAATAAATCATCGCATGCCAGGCGTGTCAACAGCAGCCCAAGTCACTTGAAGCCTTCCTCGGCAGCTCACTAACTAGCTAGCAACTCTTTTGGACTAGAGAGTCTCTAATCTCTAATCATATATCAAGAGAGCCGAACGCTAAAGTCGTTTAATAGAAATTTTAATTATTCTCTCAGTCTAACAATGCCTCAGCTCTCAGCCCGATAGATCCAATTGTATTTGCAAAAGATTATCCACATTGTCTTGTCGAGTTCCCACGCTGTTTTTGTAGAGTCTGTGCGATTATCATAAATTGCTTGATTATCGTTTCATTTATTTTCAATAATTCTCACTTAGTTCGCGCCCGACCAGCAGAGCCTGCGAGGCATTATCTCGACTAGACGATCTCTAAGATACAAGAGGCGAAAGATGCAAAGTCAAGGACCCGGCTAGCTGCCCACAGCGGAGATGCTCAATAAATTTCAATGTTAATTTAAATGAAATTCATTGCAGACGCTGCTCTCTCTCTCTCTCTCTCTCTTCCCCCTCTCTCTCTAGCTCTCGAGAGTGACAGAGATAGATGGAGCGTTTCAATTATAAATCAAGTAAAAATTTGAAAATTTGAAAATTCATCGCCACTTTAGTAACCCCTAATGACTCTTATATTGGAATTGTTTGGGCAATCAAGTCAAACCAAAGGCGAGCCAAGTCCTGGCCAACCCCCAGAGCTAAATTAGCCAGTAGGCAGTAGGGCGCAGGGGTTGGCCAAGGCACAAGGGACAACGAGCACGCCGAGCAAAAGGTGCAAAATGCACAAATGAGTATAAATATTTTCACAATTAACGAGAAATTAAAGGCGACAAAGATGCATGGGTGAACGAGAGAGAGAGAGAGAGAGTAAGAGAGATAGAGAATAAACGCGGCTGCGACAATGATCCTGGCAAGCATTTGATCCTGTTAGAGTCAGACAAACAAATAACAACCACTTCATGGACTTGGCGGAGGGGTGCGGGCACAGTGGTACTCCAGCCAGACAATGGGCAGAACACGCATTTAATAGACTCGGCGCAGGCTGATGCTGCTGCTCCTCATTGAGCTGATGATGATGATGTCCTTCTGGCATTTAATGCGTACAAAATGTCTAATAAATTAACTTCACTTCACTGTTTGTTAGCTGAGTGCGTCTGTCTATCTGTGTATTTGTATGTGTGTGTGTGTGTGTGTGTGTGTTGTGTTTTGTGTAAGTGGCCTGAAAGAAAAATCGTTTTCAAATGAATTTCAATGCAACGAAGCATAAAACATTTTACGCCGCGCTTCGTTTTTGGGGTGCGGCAAATGGGAACGGGAGCTGCATAAAAGGACATGCGGCGGCTGCAGCTACCCAAGAGATAGAGAGAGAGACAGAGAGAGAGAGAGAGTGATAGACTGAGCAGAGATATGGATATGCTATTAAACATTTTATTAATGAATCCTTTCAATTGTTAGCGCGTGATTTCGCTTTCACATGCGCTCCTCTGCGATCCGGCAAGGACAATTAAATGACAGCAGGCTGAAGGACGCGCGGCGTCCTAAATAGGGACACCAATTGCTGTTTATGAAACGCTGCTTAATGAGCCAGAAAGCATATCGAACGTTTAGTTCGCCGTAAATATGATTGCTTATAAATTTGGAGTCCTGTTGCAGTGAGCATCGCCTAAGAAAGGATAACAGATGAAAGTTGCCTTGCCGCTACTGTTCCCCGCTCTGCGACGGTGTCAAATAATTTCTTAGATTTTCCTCAACGCCTGCGTCAGTTAGTCTTTAATAATTGCCTCTCGTTTTTTGATATTTATGACTGCGGCATGAGCTGCTGCACTTTGAAGACGATCCACGTGCTGTGTGGATAAACTACAGAGAGAAATGTGAGTGCAGGAGTTGTGCACACAAAAGTATGCTACAATCGAGCGTTGTTTCAATTCCTGGAATATCGGACCTCAAAGTGTTGCAACAAATTGTTAAATATTCCATTCATTATTCAGTAATATTACTTCATTGAATTGAAAGATATTTACATTTACAATCTTAGAGTGTGCAATGTCAATCCCATAATAGTCTTTTAAAATCAAAATACTTAGGTGATTTATAGCAATTCAATAATAGTAATCCTTAAAAGTAATTCAATGATTTATGCTAAGGCATGTGACAGTCAGAAATAAAGGTGTTCTATTAACTACTCTGAAGCATATAGGATATTAATGTGTCCTGATCAGAATGATGATGTGCTACAGCCTATTCATATCCATAAAAATTCATTATATTCACAATTTTAAATAAATTTGTATTCTTCTATATGAAAAGCGTTTGCACAATTTTATTATTCATTGAATTTATTTGTTAAGAAGACTTTAAAGAAGAAGAATAAGAGAGTAAAGATAGTGATCTCGTCGTGTATTTCCTTGCTTGATAATCATCAAATGCGCTTCGCTTAAGAAAACTTCGCATCTGTCCCATAAAAACCTGACACTCCACCATTTCAAATCGATATTATGACCCAAGCTAATTTAGATTTTGGTAAATTATATTGAAAGTCAAACGGTTCTCGATGCTGGCTACAGTCGGTGCCATGGATTGAGTGAATGGGATGAGCAAACAAAGGACAGGAGCGTTGCCATTATGAATTGGCTTTCAAGTGCCAATGAATGGCAGAAAAAATCGTGGTATAGTTTTCATTATGAGCGAACCATTGAACAAATTTACTCAATCTACATCCCTTTCATCTGGCTCTCTCTGTGTCTCTGTCTCCCTGATATATTATTGTTTGTTTGTCACAGGCGGCACATGCAGCGACAACGACTAATACGATTATAAATATTCGATTATTAACACTCGATTGCCTTCCGACATAATTAAGACATAAGAGTCTATAGAGAGCGTCGCCTCGATGAGGCTGAGCAAATAAATGAAGAGTCGAGGGTTACGAACACTACTTATTTACAATACATGCACACACACTCACACGCACACGCACACGCACACACAGACATCTGCTTAACAATGGCCGCGGCGAAATGTCACACGGTGGAATCGGCTGACATCGGCTGATAAGTGACATGTGCTGGGGATGCACTCGACTCGGCATAATGGCCTGCTAATAGATTCGTGTACAGCATTTAAAATTAAATGTGAAACCACAAACGGAACAGCGATAAATGCTGATGGAGGGGCCAGGGCGGCGCGACAGCGGCTTTACTTAAGCATCTCGTGATTAATGAGCTACACGGCAAATAATCTGAATCATATTCGAGTTGACTTGACTCGATCAAAGTGAAATAAGCGAATGCAGCTGAAATGAAATGTGTGTTAGGTTCATTTTCGTTCCTCTAGGTGAGCAGTAATAATTAAAATATTAATATATTAAATTACCTAAATATGAAAATATTGAAATCTTAAAATATGAAAGTAAAATATTAAAAGGCGATGATATTAATATGTAATTAATAATAATTAAACTAAACAAAAATTCTAAAGCTAGTTGCTGAAGAATCTAGACAGCTGCCTAAAACAAATAGTGATATTATCTAATAATAATTTGTTGTATACAAAAACTCTGTTTCCTTTCCCATCAATTAGATTTAAGCATTCTAATTAATTTGACAATAACTTTTGTGCATATTGAATCATTATTATTGATAAGCATGGAAGAAACTTAAAAGTAATAAATCAGACTATATTACAATAGAAATTATATATGTATAATTTGTATTTGAATCGGTTATACCCTGTAATACCCTGTATATACAAAAGTGTCAGATCAATTTTCGCTATACAATCAGAGTCTGAGCAATGATCCATGAACCGACATACAGCAATTTATTAGCCGAGGAGATATTTAAATAAAAGAGGTGCGAATTTGGCCATAATATACAACAAGATTAATAACGAAGTCGGCTTAATTGGCATAATTATGATACACAATACAGATCGTGGCAGCCTTGCCGCAACACCGTTTGAGTTATGGCATATCGAAAGGGAAAGGATGGGAGCTCGTTTAGCGCAATTAGCCACAATCGAGTTTATATGTCAAATTAATAAATAATCAAGTTGAAGGTGGCCACTGAACAAGTCGAGGCTAAGGCGCATAAATTGCACAATTTGAGGCGTTGATTTGTTGCCAGCGAACGGGTTTTTGCCTTCGGGCTGCAGCGACTGGGCACAGGCTTTTTTTTTTTTGGGTCTTGGTTTGGATCGGGATATGAGTCGGAGTCGGAGTCGGAGTCGGAGTCGGAGTTGGGGTCTGAATCTGAGGCTGAATGTGGGGATGTGTGCGGCCTGTCAGATGGCCGTAATTTCTGTTTAACTTTGGGCGAGCTGCTTCGATAAATTATCACAATTTGCGTTGCATTTAACGCCGCAGTCGCAGTTGTAGTCGCTGTCGCAGTCAACGTCGCTGTCGCCGTGGCCGTCGCAAACGCAGTCGCCGCTAAATTAACAGAAGCCGAATGCAACTAATTTGCGACAAAACGCCCTCAGGTACTGGCCAGGCGAGCCAATAAATCACGTCAGCCCAAAGTGGGAGCCCGTGAGCAGCCGCTTGCCATCATTTGGCGCTCGAATTTGTTGTCGTCGTCTGCATGCGCGGCAAATAAATTGCCAGAGCTCGGCCGGGTCGGGGCTCACTCAGAGACTTGGGCACGGGCTCAAACTGAAGCTGAAGCTGAAGCTGAAAGTCGGTCTCTGGGCTCTGGCTGAGGGCCTGGCTGGGGGCACGGGTGCCAATTGTGCAGGATCACCATGAAATGGGATTAAATCGCACAAAAATGTTCGTTAGCGTCAATGAAAAGGCCAAAAGCGCTGCAAAGCAGGCCAGCCCAATGCACTGCTGGGGCATGAATGGAGCCAGAGCAGCGCAGGCTGCATCTCCATATCGAACTGCAACCGCAACAGCAGCAGCTGCTGCAAACGAGCCATCCTCCTAGTCGGGGCCAACAACAAATTAACACCTTGGCTTTTGTGTTGCCACTTTGGGTACAAACAATAAATAAATATCACTCCACACGGCGCGGCCTGTCAAGGCGTCCGACAGCAGCAGGCGGGCGTCTGCGGCGGGGCTTGGCAGCTTTTCAGTTTGCTTGAACTGCTTGCGCCGCATTCAGATTGGCAAATTTATCGTCTTTTAATTAAAGTGCAAGCGACCTGGCCCTCAGTCAGCTGAGCAAGAGCCAGCTAATTGCAGCTCAATGAGTCGCCGGCTCCGATCGCCACATGATACGGCTGACCATAGAGCCGGGTGCGAGCCAACTGGCCAAGTGCATTTCCGCTGCGCAGCAGCCCGATTAGATCTTGCCTGCCGTCTGCAGTCTGGCAAAATAATTGACTGGTTTATCTGACCCGTTTGGCAAAAGATGTGTACACACATCCACGTCGATAAGCTCCTGCACTAGAGATCGCACTGGAGATCGCCGATCCGCGCCCGTGTGCGCTGCTTCCTCATCAAAATTGAGTAATTTAACTACTCAATTCACGATAAATAACCCACTGTGAGTCGGCACACAGCAAGTGCCCAGCTGGCCAACTGAGGCGGTTGGCCGAGCGGCGCGGGCGTCCAACTGCCTCCACGTGTACCGCCCGCCGCCCATCGGGCATCGTTAGCGGCATTTGAGGTGTTTTTGAAATTGCCGATCATTACGTGAAGACATACGCGGCATACAGCGAGGGCTTGCCGAAAAGTTTGCCATCATACAGCAACAGAAAATATGTATATAATTTCAAACAAATTTTATCTTATAGAAAATGTGCATAATATATTATATATGTATATAGATATATGCCAGAGCTATATAACATCTCTAAAATTATTTAAGATCAGTCAAGGCCTCAATGATGGAGTATTTTTTTATTACAAATCTAATTATTATTTAAATAAAAGAGTCTGTATTTTACAAATAGAATTATTATATATTATTTATAGACACTTTCCTTGAAACTTCAACTGATTATGTATAATTTTTTTTTTTTTTAAATTCAATATTTATTTTTTTTTTTTTTAATAATCTGTTTTTTTTTTACATTTACATTAATAATAATATTTTTTTTTTTAATTTAATTTAGACTGTAACTGATCTTATTTTTACTTTTCTGTAGAATAAAATAATTTGAACAAATTTTAATTATTATTTTTGGGTTTTTATTGAGAGCTGATACTAATAATATCGTTATACTTGCCATCATAATTATAGCTTAAATATTTCTACGTATTAGTTTGTAATTACGGATGTTATTAGTTATCTACAATTAATTAATTATTATAACTCATATTTGTATATATTTCTCATATATTATATATTCCATACTATATCTTTATACTGTCGCTAATAAGCTGATCAATATTATGTCGGCAACCCTCGGGCCTGCCGCAGCATGATCAAAATGATCGGACCCATGTTTTCTGATCTTTCAGCGAACGTTCAACTTAATCACAGCGCACATTGTTCAGCTGCGACTTGGACCCGGGCCGAGGCTGCAGGTGCGGGCAGAGACGCTAACAACTGCAGAGATGTAAGTACGAGATACTTATTGCACACTTTGTTTCTGATCGAGCTGGTGCAGGGCCAATGCAATTTAGTTCATTGTTATAAGTGAGTGAGGTTAAGTACGAGAGTTATCTACGAGCCTTAGTCGTCCCAGTCGAGGATCCTCTTGGCTCACTCTAACTGCCGGTCCGTCCTTAGTGTCAGCACCATCATCATCATTTGTAAAAACTGATTGCATTCCGCCGCACACACACATGGGAGAGTGTGTGCGTGTGTGTGTGTGTGCTGGAGCAAAGGTGTTATAAAATTTGTTTAACTTAATTTCAGCGAGCGCCGCCACTGAGCCAAGCTGAGCGAAACGAGAGAGCGAGAGAAAGAGAGAGAGAGAGAGAGTTGACGCGGCTGGAAGCGTTAGCGGCGCTCCTTTAATCAAGTCGCTGGGCCGGGTACGATCAATCAAGTCATCAATTTGAATGTGTTGTAGCACAAAATATAGTTATTTTCAATATATTTTCAGCAATAATTCAATTTGCAATTATCCCATCCCAAGTGTTTTGACTTCAAGACATCAGACAACGGGCTGGGATCGAGTTGGACTACGGCTGGGTATGGGTATGGGCCGTGGCATGGCTGGATCGTTGACCGATTGGTCGCGTCATCAAGCAGAACAAATGAGCGGCCCCGGGGCAGCTCACGAGTTGGCGGAGATGCCATGGCTGGTGTAAATGAACCCAATTGATTAAAGCGTAAATTAACCTGGGGTTAACAATGTTTGGCTGCATTTGTTATTAATCATTGCACGTATGAATGCCTAATCAGTTAATAAATTATGGCTGCTTTACGGGCGGCGACTGTCAAAGCTGAGCGACGGCTTTCCCATGATAGAAATTTCAATAAACGATGATTAGCCCAAAAGAAGAAAGTGCGATCGGACAAAGAGACGCCCAAAATCAGAATCTGGCGTGATAAACAGAGCAATAAATAACGTGAAAAGAACTTTTTATTTTTTGTCTCCTTTCAGTTAGTATCACAATCGAATCTCCAATTGAAACTCACTTCATCTCGGGGCTCAATTGAATACGAAATTGAATGAAAATCGTTCGCGATGCTCCTCCAGATTGACGAGAATTAATTTTTCATCATTACCAGCTCTGGGCGCTGATCGACACGATCGCCACAATAAATCAATCAACAATGCAGCCAGGCCAAGGCCAGGGATTCGGGCCTCAATGCAGCCCAGACACAACGTCTGACCAGGCCCAGCCCTACGTGGCCAGTCTGCCAGACTGCTTGGAGCCGCTGCGCTGTGCCCGCTCTCGCGTTGATTTGTTTACAGTTTGACTTATCACAATTCATGCTTAGTTGGCACTTTTCCACCATTGTCGATCTTCGTGGGGCTGGGCCCGTCAGCAGCCCGATGCCAAGCGAGGGCCATGTCAATAGAACTTCTTCAGCAGCGCATTTTCAAGTGGGAAATCTGACAGGCCTAATAGTCATGCCGCCGCACTTGGATTCACTTTGGGGTCATGGATTCCAGAAAGCCATGCTCAATGCAATTGGTCAAGCCTTCCCTTCAAGTACCGAAACTCAGTTTGTTTCTAAATTGAAATTAAAATATTCATTAGCTGCCATTACGCGCACCGCAGACTCAGTGCCCTGAAATGCACCCAAAGCCACACACAAATCCCATATCTGTTACGCTGATGAATGTTTGTATAAACTAAAAAATTTGCTATTTGTAACAGGCAACAGCTTCAACAATTTCTAATTGCATGAGCCTAAGCTAGAATATTATGGGTTTAGCCATAAGGCTAAGAATTCCATACAAGCAGATATAGTTATAAGTGATACAATAGCCAAATTAGTACATTTCCGATAAGCATTGTATAACATTAATATTCGGTTTATTATACACTGAACCTATGAAAATGGGAAATTTGGGTATAATGGTGTTATTAAATGTGTGAAACAAACAGAAGGAGGCGTGGCGGACCTCTTAAAGTATATTCTTCTATGATCAGGACTACGAGCTACGAGCTGAGGATTTAAATTTAAATTTTTTTTTAGATCCGTGTATATTACACAAAGAGTGAGCTTGTTCAAAATATCGATAACTACCCCCGTTTTTCGGCTATAGATTAAGAATCTTGTCTAAAGTTAAAAACCTTCTACAGTCTCCCAAGCAATCCAATGCTAAGAAAGTTTTTTATGTGAGTGCAATACCATACATGATTCCTTAATCACATTAAATTTAACTACTGTTTAAAATCTCCGTCCGTTCGTACTTATAGATGCTTCGATCTTAAAAGATATAAGAGCTGGAGATATGAAACTTATTTCCAATATTCGATGACTATCCCCTTTAATTTTGTTTTCGACTAAAAACCTTATCGAAAATCATGTTGATGCTATACACTATATATTATTACATACCCTAACTAAGACCCAACTCCTACGTCCTCCAAGCAATCGCTTGCAAATAAAGTTTTTATGTGAATTCCATAAGTGCTGCAGGATATGATTCCTTAGTTAGGCTAAATACAACTACTCTTCATAATCTCATTCAGAACAAGTTGGCTGTCTGGCTGTCTCTCGCCCGAATGTGCAGCTTGTCCAGCTGGCTAACGAACTCATTTGAGGCGGGGAACGACAAGCGCGAAGCAGACTTTAAGCCGCGATCACAATATTTCAAGCTTTTTGTCGCTATGAAAATTAATTCAGTTGTCTAATTTTTGCAACATTTACTAAATAAATTGCATGCTGCCTGCGACATGGAGGGCCTCCTGCTAGCCAGAGGATTCGACACTGGCAGCCATACGAAATGCCAGCCTAAATCCCCACAACAAAAGCGGAGCTGGGGGAGGCGCGCATGTAAAATATTTTGATATTTGAGCTGCATTCATGTTAAGTTAAGCCTAGTTTATGAGTGTTGAAAGTGTGGAGCAGCCTGGCAGCCAGGTAGTCTGGAGCTGGTGCTCCGTGATTGCAACTATTGTTGCAGCCAAATGTGGCATGAAGTTTAAGGCTGCCATCAAATTTGGTAAAGACAATTTTAAATGCATGCGATATGGCTTATGAGGCGGGCAGCCGAAGAAATTCTCCGTAAAGCCCACTCGCTGCATTGTAATGCGCCTTTGTGTTAAACAAATCATAAATCAATAAAAGGAAAAACTAAGCTGCAGCATTCCATGAGCCGAGCTAGGCCAGCCAAGTCCAGGCTAGAGCAGACCCGGCCATGCCATGCCATGCCAGACTCGGGGACTGTGGCCTGCCTGCAAATGCCTGTCCACGATAATTGCGCATACACCTCGCTGAGCCTCGGCCCAAGACAAAACATCTTAACTTAGTGGTAAGTGCAGCCAACTAACTGCTACCACTAACAAAGACAACAAGCGAAACAGTGCCAGGCCTCAAGCAGAACGCAGCATGTGCTATGGAAAGTCGTGCCGACAGCTCACGACTTTCTGACCGACTCCGAGTGGAGTGCGGAGAGGAGAGGAGAGGAGAGAAGAGACAGTGGCAGCAGCTGGCAACAGGAACGAAA
Source organism: Drosophila arizonae (assembly GCF_054131065.1). Classification (NCBI taxonomy): domain Eukaryota; kingdom Metazoa; phylum Arthropoda; class Insecta; order Diptera; family Drosophilidae; genus Drosophila; species Drosophila arizonae. The sequence goes on along the minus strand of NC_142922.1, from coordinate 20,290,641 downwards.
CGAAACGGAATGGTCCAGCTCCAGGTCCAGCTTGAGTTTAGCGCTTGCCCGGAGGCAAGTGCCAGCAGCTGTAAAACACTCAGCGCCCAAGTCGAGTGGGTGGCGTCTCAGGGACAGGCGGCAAGGGCTGCACCATCGCCAATGGGCACACTATGGAAAATTGTCGCGCTGCTTAATCGACAGCAGCAGGCAGCCAGCAGCAGGCAGGAGGCAGCAGCTCGGCCAGGCTGGCGGCCAAAATGTCCGAAGGAAAATTATTATCATAGTCGCTGCTGGTTTTTGCCTAGGAAAAGGTTGTGTCAACAAAAATGCTCAAGGTGTTGGAGAGTTCACGCTTTTGCCAACAGCAGCAGCAACAGCAACAGCAACAGCAGCAACAACAACAAGCCAAACAACTGCTGCAACAATGCCGGCTACAACTACTTACCAGACCTTCAACAAGCATATTAAGCCACAAAATGAAGATATCGCCGGGCCGCCAAACAAAAGCTTTGCACTATGAAAAACTGATTCATGACTCTCTCTCCCTCTCTCTATCTCTCTTGCTCTCTCTTTCTCTGCTGAAAGATCGTCGTGCAGCCGAGGCACGGCATAGTTGTTGTAAATTTGTTGCCGCCGTCGCAGCTGCTGCTCGTTGTTGTTGTTGTTGCTTACCGGATTGGTGATTTACGGCATGCGTTGAGCATTGGGCTCGGCCCGAGCTACCATTGGAAATTTGCATGCCCAGCGCGATCCTGCCGATAATAAGAGTGCAGCGGGAGCAGCTAGCCAAAGAGGCAGCTATTCAGGCGAACTACTATCCTCCTCCTCCTTCTTCTCATCCTTCTCCTCTTCGTTGTCGATTGTTGGAGTTGTTGTCGTTGTTGCTTACGATCTTATCGCTGGCAGAGTCAACGCTTTGGGTTTGGGCAAAGTGCCATTTAGACGCAGAGACCAATGAACAACAACATCAGCAGAAGCAGCAGCAGCAGCAGCAGCAGCAGTAACAGCAACAACAACATAAACAACATCGAGTACAACAACAAGAACAACAACAACTTAAACAGCAGCAGCAGCCACGTTTAGTTTGCACATTTTATGATTATGTTGTTTTGATTTTCATGATCGTTTAAGTCAGACTTAAGCTAGGGCCAAGTATTTAGTGATCGCAGCTGAAAGGCAAAGGTGAAGCATGCTCAGTGCTTGGCCTGGCCTTTGATCGTGTTACTGATCGTGGCATAATTATTCCACAATACCATGTTCTAGGCAACATAATTAACAAATGAGTTTGTTACCACTTCAATAACAGCACTACGATGAGAATCGACGATCCTCAATCGGACTTCAAGTAAGGCAATAATGTATAGGAAATTATTGTATACAGAGAAAGATTTAAGTATATACTGACTGATTAAATTTAAGCTCATAAAAAATAAATTAATAAACTCTTTAATATACAAAATTATTATTCTTTCACATTTTCTTATGCATTAATGTTGTTGCTATAAAACTCATCTTAATATCTGTTTAATACTCAAATGCAGCTTTCTCTTAGGTCAGCACTCAAAATACTTTGAATTTATTGAGTCAACATGGAAATCTTGAGCCGCTTATCGACTCTATAGGTATTTCCGCGTTCTATAGACAGTCGGTCTGGGCGTATGCATTTTAAACTCATATAGTCACTAAATCAAAATTTAAGCAGTAATTAAAATGTCACAAATGCGCCCTCAAAAAAAAAAAAAAAAATTAAATTAAAAAGAGTTGTAAAATTGATTTACGATCTGGTGTGCGTATTCAAAGGAAAATCAGTTAATAGTTTCGCTCGCTGGGCATTTAATAAGGATTTATTGTTTCTCGCTAGATGCGTAAGCCTCCCGGCTGGCCCAGACGCTGCATGGAGGCATCGCAACTTATTTCCAGCTGTCAAAGGCCAATGGCTTAATGGGCTATTAAGTGGGCACAGCAGCGTATGCTCATAACTCTATAGAGATGATGTTTTAATCAACGTTCAACGTTCAGCATTCAACATGCACGATTTTTGGGCTCTCAACGCTTAGTTGGCGTTTTATGAGCGTAGCCAACAAGGCCAACAGCAGGCCCCATGCCACAGCCATGCCGAATCGCCATCCATCCCGGGCGCAGCTTCGGCTGCCGGCGGCATACCAAAGATCCCACTCATCATAACAGATATTTGTTATTTGTAAATCAAAGCGCATTTAAATGCCAGCTCATCTCTGGGCAAATAAATCACAGTTCTGTGACATGAAATTCGAGTAATTTAAGAGAGTGAATACGCTGCCCCGCACCACCCTGCCCTCCCATGCCATGCCATGCCCCAAAGAAAGAGTTTATGACACCCGCTTCTTAATTTGTTAATTTGTTTTTGGGCAACACATGGCGCAATTTATGTCCTGGCGGGACGCAAATAAATGACAGCCGGATAGCTTTATGTGTTTTAAATGAACCTCTATAAGAACGAAATCTACTACGAATAATTCTAGGGTCACAGCGCCTTTCCCAGAAACAACAACTCGATCATTATAAAGAGAACAACTATTTAATATCTCATTGGATGGAGATTCTGTATTCTTTTTAATATTAATTTTTTTTTTTTTCATTTCTTTATTTATTTACATACAAAATTTTAACACTTCAAAATCAACAACTGGAACTTTTAAAAGTTAGCTTAAAATGTTGTATATATTTACTTAAATTATTTAATTGTTAAATTTTTAAATTTATAAAATTTTTTTATTTTTCATTTATTATTATAAATTATATTATTATACAAACCAATTTTTATAGAAAAGAAATCGTAAAATTTTTGAATAAAAATAATATAAATATTTTATTATTCCTATTCCTACACAAAATATTAAAAAATAATATTACATATTATTTTATTCTGTATCGAAGTTTTTATAGTCTGAAATAAGAAGTAAACTATCAAAATGATATCACTTTACTTTTAGAAAACTATACTAGTTTGTTATCGAAATTAATTATATTTCCTATATAATTATAGAAAAATCTTGCGAAGAGTTCCTCTAGAAGTCAATTTATGCTACAAAAAAATAGCAAGACTTAAACCATTTTTCAAAGTTAAAGCATTTTCTTATCAAATTATTACTCAACAGCAAACGAATAGCTAGCATATTTATGGTATATTCATTCCATATATATTCATATATCGCAGTCATCTAACTTTGCTTTTGCTGGTAGTAAACATTTATTGACAACCGGACATATAAGAGTTGCCAGGCTTTGACTACATATTGATGGCTTTCATTCGCTTTATTTACCTGCTGTTAATATTTTATTGTTGTATAAATGAACGAAAGGAAGTTGCAGCAATACCTCCCCTCTTCGCCCTTTGCAGTTGACAGAGTGAAGCGTGGCTAGCAGTTGTCACAGCGTTGGCAATTTATGCCCAGACTGACGATCCTGGTTGCAGCTCCAGCTCCAGCTCCAACTCCAACTCCTGCTCCTGTTCTTGCTCTGGCAACAGCCCCAAACGGGAAAGGAAGGAACAACAACAGCAAAAAAGGAACAGACATCGCAGCATCGGCACAGCAATCCTGTCGAAGCATTCATCAAAAAATGGAAACTAATTTCCTGTCAGTTGTTGTTTCTCCCGTTGATGTTATTGTTGTTCTCGCAGCAGTCGCTCACAATACCTTACGCCTTCTTCTTCTTGCTCATTTTTTTTGTATTTTTGTATTTTTTATTTTACCATTTCTGTTTTATTGTTGCTCCATTTTTTACTTGGCTTTTTATTAATTTTTTGCTGTCTGCCGTTGGCCGCGATACAATGAAGTGAAAATGGCGCTGCCTGCACATAAATTGACGCCGATTGCTGCGCGTATTTATTATTGTTGTTGCTGTTGTTTTTGTTGTTGTTGCTGTTGTTTAATACCTGCACCCGAAACAAGAACACAGGCATATCAGCTGTGTTTTGTGTAAACATTTAAATCGAAAGCTCCAGTAGTCAGTGCAGAATTTTAAGTTTATTGTCGAATGCCTTATACGAAAATACTTTTAAAAAAATAAAAATATATAATCTTAAGTGTTTTTATTGACTGAGAAGTATTGTTCATTTAAAATTATTCCTAAAATTGGGAATAAATTAATATATATAAAAAAATAAAATTTAAAAATTTTTTGTTTATCGATTAAAAATTTTAAATATAATATAAAAAATATATAAATAATACATTAATTATTATATTTATCAAAAAGATACAAATGATTCTAAAATGTAATAATTAATATATTTTAATTTTTATTATTATATTTATAGTTTATATATCGATAATATTAGAATAAATTTTACTTAAGCTTGGACGTATTTATTTAATTTTTTTTAATTACTTTTATGAATTTTTTTATATAAATAAATATAGCTGGCAGCTCTAATATTATCAATGGGAAAATCCAGCAATATTTTTTTTTTTTAATATCAATCAATTATCTTCCCATGAACGGGTGTTTCTTGGTCGTTCATTTTGGCCCAGTTCTGCTTTATATTTTTTCTCGTTTTCTCTGATTGTTTACTGTTGTTGTTGTGGTTGTTAACTGCGCGCATATGGTGAAGTTATCTTTAGCTATTGTATATGGTGTCTCGCCTGCCATTTGGCTGGGCAATTTTAATTGAAAATTTTTGCATATTGATGGAATTTTTGCCAGCGCTTAAGATTTATGGAGGCAGCGGCAAGAGGCGCAGCTCTAACAACTCAATAAGCTGTGCACCATTCGCTGCGATTGCCACACGCCTCTGGAGGAGGCCAAGCAAATTATATAGTGTTAGGCAGAGCTTTAAGACAGCATCATAATTTTATTGGATGAAATAACAGGGAAGACAGCACCGAGCGCCAGGGGCCGGCAGGCCGTAGCTGCCAATTTGCTGGCGCATTAAGTCAGGTCTCTGGGCCTGATCGTCGGCTGGTCAGATGTTGGCCGATGATGTTGGCTGAGCCTGTCTTAATTTGTGACAATAAGCTAAGCGATCGGAACTGGGCGATCGGCAACTATGAAAGGAGCTGCAGTTGTTGCTGAAATTACTTCAAAATATGAAATGCACAATACAATTTAAAAAATATTTGCAATTGGTTGCGCCGCCATTAAATTGCCGGCACGAAGCGGCAGCAGCAGCAGCGAGGAGAGAGAGAGAGAGAGAGAGAGAGAGAGAGAGAGAGAGAAAAGCTGCTCAAGCTAAAACGAAACGGAACGAAACAAAAGGCAGCAGTAATAAGTAATCATAATAATTGCCGCGAGAGGCGCAATAAAAACCCAAGAGAAACGCTGCAAACGAGTTAATTAAGACGTTTTGCCCAACGACCGTTACAGGCGGCGTATACGCAATTAAACACCGAAGCATTCAAAATATGAAGAAAGCTGACTCCAAAGCGGCGACAACGATCCGCCGATACGCCGATCTGACTCGCAAAGCCTTTGCCTCTCGAAAAACGGAAGTGCCCCTAATTACGCAATGCGTGCAAGGCGTCATGACAAAAAAACTGAAGAAGAAAAAGTCACCAGAAGAAGAAGAAGAAGACGACGAACAAAAATATATAAAAAGTTGTGGAATCGCCTCACAATGGGAAACAACTGAAAGCAATTGTGGAGCCATCCAGCTCCAAGTGTGTGAATCACAATTTTACCAGCCAATTACGTATGTCCCGCTCGCCGAATGCTTTGAAGGTATTAAATATCATAATGTGCTGCACAGGAAGTACAAATTAATGACTTTCCAGTATGAGCCAGCTGAATAAACTTGACTTTAAAAAGGCTTTCACTCGAAAGTTTTTCGTTGATTATACAGAAGTTTATTCATTAAACCAAGTTGATCCTTTAATAAATACTCATAAAAAGCATATTAATTATGGGAAAAGCCTTGATTCCAATTATATCTAAGCTCTAAAATATACTTCTGCTTCATCAGTTTTAAGTTTTAAGAGAGATTCAGAGATTCGAATCAATTAAATTCTCAATTAAACTCAAGCTTCTTTTGTTCCAAACATAATTTCTATAGATGTAAGTGATGAAAATAAAATTGGAAAATTTAACAGTTTGTCAGATAGACATCTGTGCTTAACCTTTAACTATAAGAGTTAAGTTTATATAAAATATATTATATTATCAGTTATAATAATATATTTGTATTACATATGTATTAAAAGAAATATGAAAAAAAATTGAATTATATAATAATAATTATTAAATCTTATCTTATATAACATTTTCATCAATATTTATCTTAAATAATATTTATAAAATATTTCATATTACAAAAATATATAAAATCTATTTTAATTGCATTGGCTGTAAAATTAAAAATAATATTTATATATATATTTAACATTATTATTTAAAAAAAAAGCTTTCAACTACAAGAATATAAAATATAACATGCACATAAGAAATATAAAAACTACTGTATTTTAAATATTTTATATACAAATATCTTGTATATAGTAGTATATATTTTCATTTGTTTTGCTAGGCGTAATATATTCATGAAATTGAAATTTGAATCGAAATTTCCAATGTTGGCTAAGGCTTTGCTTGGCTCAATTAGCAGCACATATCTCATATAGTCGGTGGGACCACATTGAACTCTAACCTGGCTGTGTCTGGCCATTAGCCAAGCTTTATTTTTTGTATTTTTTTCTCTTTTATGTGGACGTGGGCAAGAGTCTTTGCTTAGCCACAAAATGGCAGGTAGCACTCGAAACTTAATTGCCTATTAGCAGGAGCTGCCGCGGCCTCAGACACGACCTCACTAAAAACAGCATGGACGTTGCCAGAGGAGGCCAGAGGAAGCCCGAAGAGGACGTAACAGCTATTGGCAATTAAGTGCAAGCCAATCAAGCGATTTGTACATGCCCAACACTCACACATACGTATTGCTCCAGCTGGAAGCTTTACTGTACTTGCCCATATACATAGACGGCAAACTCATTTGGGATGATTGTCGATGATATTGGTGGCGAGCTAAAGACTCGACTGGAATCGCAGCAGCAGCAGCGGCTCGGCATGCGGCTTGACCTGCCTAAGCAGTGCGCACTTAACTGAAGAAAAACAAAAACGAAAACGAAAAAAAAAAAAAAAACTCTTTTTTGACGCCTAAAAAGCGCACTATAAACTTTAATTAAGACATAAAATAGTCTTAACTGTGCACTAAACACAGGCCATGAAAAAGTGAAAGAAGGGCAATGGACTGAGATGTGGCGTGTACCGTAAACGAAGCGGCAGCCACTCACAAATCGGTCACGTCTACATAAAAGAGAGGTTCAAGCGTAGCCGCATTACATAGAAGGCTAGTCCGAGTGACTAATATGCCACATAGCTATAGCTGACCACTCCACTAAAAGTGGAGTGAATTTAAATAATCGTTGCACAATGATGGTCCACTAAATGGACATTTATCAACTGCTGGGGCAAACTCCTTGAGTTGTTACAGACGCTCGAATCACTAACCAATTAACGTGGAAAGTTCACGAAACTGCAACCGCAGTGCGCACTAAAAATCGACACATAAAATGAAGTCATTTGAGAATGTTGGGAAGCTGCAGCTACAAGCCGATGAAGATACAGGATGATGCTCAGGCAGACAGACAGACGGACAGACAGGACAAACTGACTAACTGAGTGGCAATGTGGCAGGCAGGCAGTCAGGCAGTCAGACTGATCGTCTGATCGTCTGTCCGCCTGTCCGTCTGGCAACCGGTCGACAGGTTGACTCTTGTTGGCCAGTTGGCTGGCTCGGGATTGTCAGTCAGCGGCAATTTAACGTGGCGCACATTATTCATTCCTTGCGTTGTTTTTTATTACTGCATGTTCGTGTTATTTGTAATTTTAACAAGATAATTTTGTTCAAGCATTTAATGACGATGTCGAACAAGTCGTGGAACGCTCATCGAGCCCATCCGCCGTCCGCCATCCGCCATCCGCCATCCGCCACTTGCCACTGGCCATTCATTGGGTACTCCATTTGGGCTGCAGCCAATCTGTGTGGAAATACATTTGAAGGATAACCAGAACCGAACAGAAACACATTCAGCCATAATATTTAATTGCCAACGGTGCGGAAAGTCAATTCATGTGATTTTTATGCTGGCCAACCAATTATTCGTATGTCTCGGACGTACATCGCAGCGCAAACCAGAACGCAGAACTCTAGCAAATCTTAATTGGCAACAACTAAACGACTGCCGGGCAAAAATATTAAATCAGCATTTCGCACAGCCAATTTGTAAGCAAAAACGCCAACAGTCAACAGCCAACAGCCAAGAGACAGCAGCAGCCAACAGCCGGCTGCATAATGAAGCCATCAAATTGAAACGAGCCTCGACTCTGTGCTCTGCCTCGACTCGACTCTCGCTCGTTGACAGTCTGGCAACATCCTGTCTCGAGCACAGCGACTGCTGCACTGCAGCAATTGTTTGACTCATCCAATAAATATGAGCTGAGCTGAGCTGAGCTGAGCCGTGCCCAGCCAGCCGTTGGCCGGCCAATATATCAATTTTGCAGCCATTGTGGCAGGGGCACACCATTTTTAGCAGTGGATGCTCTGTCCGGCATTCAAATTCTTAGAACAATGAAATAATTCCATAAATTCTATCGCTAATAGCGCGGCCACCATTTTTAAGAGTTCGCCACCATCTTTGGCAGCCGGCGAGGTGCTCGAAAGCTCCACCTACCCACGGGTAGGCGTTACCCCCGATGCCAGGCAGCGCGATCGTCTGGTCCAAGAAACAAGTTTTCGTGGTAGGTAAAAAAATAAAAAAATAAAAAAAAAAGCCAGCGAAACGGCTGACTTGCTGGCCAAACTGGTTTCGCCATTTGAGGGGAAACTCAACACGGCCCGCAGACACTGTAAACTTGGCCAGTGCATGGAGGCTCACGTTCGCTGGCACGCAAAATATTGGCTAAAAGGCCTGTCGTGGCTTGAATTATGGTCAGTAACACTTGAGCTGAACGTCTGAATGGGCTTTACAAAACGATAACAGCAACAGCAACAACAACAACCAAATCGGCAGCCGTCGGCAGTTACATATGGTCATGAGCATTTGATCCAATTTACGTCAGTTTTGTGTCATTCGAATCGAGTGTTTATTATATTGCCTGCCTAGCCATTGCATTATAGCATTATTATCTGCTCTCTGCCTCAATTCTGCGTGCGACTGTGATAAGGAATGCCATTCTCACGTTCCGCTGGGGCAGCGAGGAAAGTTTTCTATGTGGCTCAAAGACATATGCTAACTTGGCTATAAGATGTAATTTTTATCGATTACAGTCTAACAGCATTCCAATGCAGAACTATTATTTTATAACAAATTTATCTGCATAGCTACTTAGCACTCTGTTAGGAATTTATATAATTATTAATTGTTTTAAGCATCGACGGTCTATTGATGTACTCTATAATGTCTTGATATATATAAAAATATGAAAACATAATAAGAGTATATACATATACATATATAGCTATATTTTATATAATTTATATAATTATTATTTAAAAAGATTTAATCTTTAACTAGCTGCTCTATAATATGTTGATTTAATTAATAATATGAAAACATAATAAGAGTATATACATATTTATAGATATATATGTATAATCTTCATATCTCAATCTACTATCCACTTCATATATCCATTACTTACTACTTTATTTGTACAAAACATGCCTCCATTATATTTCTATTTACGTCTTTATTGATTCAGCTGCAGTTGATATTATATAAAGAGCTCTAAAGCAATGAATAGTCAGTATACTAATTATTTTATTTATATCAGACCCATCAAAAATAAGTACAAAGTGCCCATCATAACTAGTTTATAACTTAACCAGAAGTACAATTGATTCGATTATAAAATTTAGTATAGAATATTATTATTAACATTAATAATTTGGCTGTCAATTCACTTTCAACCAATCACTGTCACTTCAACTGATAGCTAAGCATATCTATGCATCACATCTGACATCCGATGGATATCAAGGTGCCTACCTGGCGATAGTTTCCTGGAAATCATTTTCATGCCTTCAGGCTTCTTCAGTTCGATATAATTGTGGCATTGCGCACATTCATTAGGCATTAATAGCTATTGTTATTTACATTATCCATTGTTCTTCAGTTATAATCGCATTTCCGCAAGGCCTTCGCATTAGTCATTTATCCATTTATCGTTTGAAAATTAGTTATAATTATGAAGCCTTCAGCTGGGATGGCAGCCACAAAAGGCGCTTCCCCATCGCCACTGAGGCAGGGGCAAGAAGTTCTGCTGCACGTTGGAGCAGTTGGAGCAATTAAAAGGCGCAACAGCGCGCAAAACGCACGAAACGGAATTAAAAAGGCATCTTGTTATTAATTAGGGAGAACAGTAGCTGACAGATATAAAATGTTGGCTAATTTGAGATATATGTATATATATATATGTGTTCCTTGGTCTGTCTGGGCTGCGTCCTCTGCGTCCTGTTACGCGCTGTCTCTTTTATTTTCATTCCATTCGGGCCGGCGAAATTCGCGATAAAGCGAAATTCAATGTCTTTAGCTTATAATTGGCAAAAGTCAGTCGCACTCCGACTCCGACTGCGACTGCGACTGCGACGGCGACCCAGCAACAGCCGAGACAGACGATGAAAAGATACAAGATACATTGCCTCGCAGCGCCCGAGAACGAAGCCCCCAAGCCCCGCTCCAGGGGCGCAGGCAAAACTTTGCTGACAAAATGCTGCTTAATTTTCTATCATTAATATTTTCAGATGGCGTTTTCGTTCGTTTCGTTTTCAGTTTCGCCCGGCGATCGCTATCGGAGCGCCGGCTTTTACCCTCTCTTATGAACTTGTATGCCCAGCTCGGATTTTACAGTCAAAATTAATAATTAGCATAGCTTCCGTCTGCCAAATGCGCGTATATCAGCTGCTTAATATTTGCACTAATTGGGCATTAGGCAATCCGGCTCCGTCCAATCACTTGGCACAGGAGCTGCAAACAATGCCAAAACACCTTCTCCAAATCAGGCCGGTGCGCTGATCCCATCACAGACTTTCGCTATTGTTCAAGCAGTTGGCAAATCGCATGCAGCTCTGCGAATACCCTGTAAATATATGAAAGGAGATGCCTTGAAATGAAGCTTCAAATATTCAATTTAAAGATGTTTACATTTATTTGATATATTTGATATTTAAAAGTATTTAAATATTTCTTTCAAAGATCCAAAATATATTGGTTCTAGATGGGTCCGTCGAATATGGGCAATGCTGTATATACTTTATGTATATCACACTTACTACTGCAGCATTATTAAATGAAAGGGTATCTTCAAGTCGTGCACTGCCTTAAGCAACTTAAGATTAATACTTGTTTTCATTTTTATTGCTGTTTTGTGTTGCTCGAGTTAATATAAATTATTTGGTATGCATGGAAATATTGAAATTCCCCAAAATGCAACAACAACAAGACTAACGACAACAACAACAGCAGCAGCAGCAACAACATGAACAATATTAACACGGAATTACCTTGGCTAATAGAGGCACAGTTATCGGCAGGCGACGATCTGCGGCAAACAGAATAACGCGTGCAAATTGATTTTCGCTCTTTGCATGCAAATTTCAATCAAAATTAATTAGTTAACATTTTTATTGTTGTACAAATGAGCAAAATTAATTTGCATGACTATTAAAAGGAATGACTTTCGTGCAATAAATAATGCCAACTAGCAGCAGCAGCAACAACAATTCACAACACCAATAACAGCAACAGCAACAACAACCCACAACAACAACAACAACAAGCGAGCAACAACTGTAAAAAAATCAACTTTTTAAGGCACAAATCCATACGCTAAAGCAGCCAAGTAAATAAATAAAAAATGGTTATGTTTATGCGTTATTTGAATGCTCTTAAAAGATTTTCAATAATATACAAAGCATTTTAATTTTCATATATATTTACAAAATATACATAAATTTAATTATGGTATATAAGTAAATTTGTTTATTTTTATTTACAGCAAAAACATTGTACGGTTATATTTGAGGTCGGGCATATAGCAAGACTACATGGTAATAAATGTATATGTAATAATCCACTTCGAAATTCTTTCTTTTTTTTATTTTTATTTTTATTTTTTATAAGAAACATTTTTAAGATGTCAGTGAAATATGCTGATATACTATATACATTCAGACAGACAGATTCGCATTTTGTGAAATAAATAATTGAATTGAATTGAATTCTACTAATATATTTAATAATTTTTACCAATTTTGTAGGCCTATATTCGAAAATTTTAAATAGATTAAAAATTTTTGAAAATTATATTTAAATATATATTTCAATTATATATAAGTAAATATAAAAATTATAAAAAAAAATCCACTTGCTGTCATCCATTACAATTGGCATCACTGTGGCTGGCACAAATATGAGAATGACATATATACTCGAGGTTAGGGTATGCCAAATAGCGCTCCATTGCCCGCTTAACACCTGATGCGACGGACGCAACAGTGACGCAAAATTTATGGGTGCGCTACCACAAAACTACAAAACTATCGGATTACAAGAGGCAACAAGACAACCTACAACATGTTCTGCGGTGCTGCGACTGAGGCTCTTCTTTTTCTCATTATTTTTATTCATTTTTTTTTTTTTTTTTTTTTTTTTTTGGATCTGCCGCCTTAGAGAGACGCCCATATGCTGATTGCACTGAACGTGGCACGTTTATGGTTGCGACTCTGGCAAGTGGCAACAGCATTTTGTTAGAGAATTTATCGAGCTGCCTGAGCGAGAGACATTGAGGACCCGATCATTGCTAGCTGACCCAATTTGCTGTGCTATTTATGTTTATGTCGGGTCCAAGAGAATGAAAGAAGAAGAAAAACTATACGCACTCGCCCAAGGCACTGCCCTATCAGCTCGATCTGGGCAGCATGTGATAACAAATGCTTAACTAATGTCAACTGAATATCGAGACAAAGCAGAGACCTCGCATTAAATTATAAGCATTTTGAAAGGTCAAAAACTGGCTTGCGCTATCTGTTCAATCAACAGTTTGAGATATGCGCGACAAATGAGCACAGCGGACCAGCATCAGGCCAACAAATGAGCCAAGATCTGGTTAGACTAAAAATGAGAAAACTAGCTACTGTTCTCCAGGCGAGGCAAGTTGATCGACTGAGAACGCCATGTAGACGAGTTTGAATAGTCATAATAATAGAATACAAATTCTATTTGGAATTTCTTTATTTGAATTAACAATTTGTGCTTTGAAAAACTTGCACAAAAATAAGCAATAAACAATTTGGATGAATATTGAATAAATTAATAATGTTGTCGGCTGTAGGGGTATATTGGGATATGGGCATATTGGGAATCGTCTAAAATATAATCATCAGATAATTAGCAAAAGCTTATATAGTAAAAGTTCCTTAGTTTATTCAGTGAGCATTTTTTAACGAGTGAGGGTATAAAATATAAAAATTTATTTATTTTTGTATTTAATTCTAACTAACAAAGCTTGAAGCCAGAGTAACAAATGACTTCGGCACAAACAAAAAATAAATTTAAAAAAATTAAAAAAATATATATATATTAAAATTTTTTCTAATATTAAATCTAAATATACGAAAAGGGAAAATATGTTTAAAATATTAAACAAACAGGAATACAGATTGATCGATTCAGCTTGTGTTAATGAATAAGAATACGTATATATATTTAAGGAATCTAAGACACTTCCTAGAAAGTTGCTCATTCTGCTAGAAACTACATATGTACATGCATATATGCATATATAAAATATATTAAAATTGAAAAATAAAAAAAGTGAGTTGTAAATAGAATGAACTCATCTGCCTCTGACTAGCAGTTGAAGGCATTCGTGTTGGCTGATGATGTCTTTGGGCCTTGTCAGTGACAAACGTGGTACATCAAATCATAAAAGCCAAACGATATTTTTATGCTGCCAAACGAAAGAGGAACATGCAACGATCGAGCAGGCGGTAGCGGTAGTGGCAGCAGCGCCTAAATAGTTGTTAATTAAAACCAGATTCTGTCGAGAGGGCCGATTTTCCGGGAATCAATTAACAAACGTTGCTCGCTGCACATTAACCAATTAACTGCTAATCTAATTTTATAGATAGATGGTATGGAATAGTGAGAAGGAGTGACAAAGGGAAAGATAGAGGAGAGAGAAGAAATCTCACAGATTGTTATTGTTTTTTTGATTTTTTTCTTCCCAATACTCGCGCGCTATTATCAATGAAATGCAATCCGTTTTAGAGCGCAGCCCTTCAACTAATTAGCATTTTTCACTAAATTCCCAAAAGCCCAATTAAAAAACACGAAAACACGACGTTAAGAACAGAGCGATAATTTACCTACATCAATGAGTTTCATTATGGAACAGCCACAACACACGATGACGATGACGATGAGTTCGATGGGTTCGCTGGGTTCGATGGGTTCCTCCGGATCAGAGCTGTGTGTGAGTGAGTGCGAGATCTTTATCTCAAAATGTGACTATGCCCAGCAGTGGAGATCAGCCCGAGCTGCAGTTTGAGTTGGTGTTGGAGTTGGCTTCGAAGTTTGAGTAGGAGTGGAAGCTGCAGCTCTGGTTTCACAGCAGGCGCACTGACAGACCACACGAGCGAGCGCCTCGGGGCCACAATGTCATTCATAATTAAAAACAAAAGTTATACCAATATGTCGAGCATAAGTTTTATTTGAATGGTCGGTAACCAGTTCTAGCTCGCATTATGGGACCCTGCGTAGGGCTCGGCATACAATACATAAATTTCTGGCATAATCGACGGCAATGTTGAAAATCTTCTCACCTTTGCTCGTCGCTTCCTGCGCCAGCCCCAGCGCCAGCTCGAGCTGCAGGCAAATTAACATTTGTGTTTGGCTTTTGCTCTTTAATCCGTTTGTTTGGATTAATTTTAAATTCAGTTTGCCTTTGCCTGCTGTTGCCGCTGCACCGCAGCACCACAGCACCGCAGCACCACAGCACCGCAGCACCACAGCACCGCAGCACCACTCTGCATTCTAGTATTAATTACTTTGGCTTCCGAAATCGAATTTACATATTAAAGTCGTTTTCAAGGCAGGCACCCAGGCATGCCATCCAGGCAGTCGGGCAGCCATCCAAGCCAGGCAGGCAGCACGATCGTATCGTGCGCGAAGAAATGAAACCGCATCGGGATCGAGCGGGCTGGGTGCAGCTGGCTATGTAGCTGGAGTCGATCCTCCGATGACGGTGCAGCAGGTTAAATGGAAATCAGCGCCAGCCCCAGCCCCAACTCCCGCCAGTGTGGACATCCAAAATCAATGGGAGCGAGCGTCAACGACCATTTCACAAATCGATACAACGACAAACGGGCTAAGAGACAGCGACAGTCGCTGGGTCGCCAAGTGTCGACTGTGGCCCAGTCTTTAATTTGGTTTTTTGTTTGCTTTTTGTCTCTGTCTGTGTTTTCCTTTTCTTTTATTTTAATTTTTATTTTAATTGGAACAACATAATTCCTAGAAGTTCGCACGAACTAAACACAGCAAAGAGCTGCTAATGGAGTTCGTTTGTTTTTGCTGGGCTCCCTCGATAGCTCCGATCGCTCGGCTCAGCCAGCCCGGCTGGTGTCATGAGCTCGGCAATGCAATCACCACGAGGCCATCGTAAATTACCCGATCGTGTATTGCGCTCAGCCAGCGCTGGGCTCTGCCCCGCAAAAGAGGATTGAAAACAATTAAAAAATTGGCAAACACGAATCGATTGTGATTACAGTAAATTGTTGTCAAATTAGCTGCAAAATGAGCGACTGAGCGACTGAGCTGCCACAGCCAAAGAGATTCCCGGCGAGAGCTGGAAAGAGCCTCGATGAGTGGGTGAGTGTTTCGCTAAAGATAAAGACAGAGATCAGCGTGTGGGCGTGTAAGTCTTGTGCAGAGAAAGTTCAAGTTGGTTTCGGGAAAGACCTCGAGTTGCTCAGAAAATGGTTTACTGGGGCAAAAGATTGCAGAGAATGAGCAGATGAGATGGCTAAGAAGAATGGAAAGCAATAGGAACTAATGGGAAGCTTTATAAGCAAAAGGTTAATCACTTTGCTTTATATGGTATATTAAGTAATAAACATATTTGAGAGGCATTCTTTAAAATATAATGAGATCCCAACATCTGTTTTGCTTTTTATATAATTAAAATCAAAATTTGGAATATTAAGAAATTATAAAAAAAAATTATAAAAATATTTGAAGCCTACTGAAAATCATTTGAACGATTATTATCACATCATCTGTAAGTTTCTAGGCGACAGGCTAATCAAGAAAAATCATGTGTGGAAACTTCGTTGATTGAATTTCTTTGACAAGATAATTTCAGTGATATTTAAATAAACTCAAACCACATGGGGTTATCACAGGAGATCAACACATCACATTAAAATAGAATACAATTAGAGATGTTCGAAATAATATTCATCTATCACACACACACACACACACACACAGAGTGAGAGGGAGAGAGAGAGAGACGCAGACACGAAACGATTGATCGATCATGAGACAAGAGAAGAGTCGCCGAGCTCGTTGCGATCGGTTGAAATAATTATGAAATGTCAAACTTGTGTTCGCGCTCGATTACGCCACTTGACATGGCCAATTAATCTCGGCTTAATTGGTTTGTGCCACAACACAGAGACAGCGGCAGCAAACACTATGGCTGAGAGAGTCGACTCGCCTCGAGTCGAACCAGACGTTCGATATTGATGTGCCTCTGGCTGTGCCTCTGGATCTGATTTTGTCTTGTAAGATTGTATATGTATATGTATATATATGTATATAAATGTGTATGTGTGTGTGCTTTTTTTTTTGCCTGGGCAAAATTTGTCATATTTACCGACGCCGCCACGACCCGACTCCAGACCTGTGATCGATATATACAGAATGCTGGAGCTGCGGGCTGAGCTGAGTCGCCGTGACGTGAGCGTGCGTGTGAGCGAGCTGCGAGCTGCGAGCTGCGATCTGCTTTTTGTGTCCAGGCTGGGACTTTGAGTCTCGAGTCTGGCGGCCAACGCCCGCCGCTTGTAGACATTTTATCAGATTCTTTAATTGCGTAAAACATTTTTGGATTCTTCACGTACGAAATTCCAAAACACCGTAGCTTGTTAAAATTCTTCTATCAATGAGCAGCCAAACGACAAAAAGACAAAGACAACAAAATCAATGAACGCCCCTAACTGCCAGACCCAAGTCAGAGACAGAGACAGGGAGAGAGAGAGAGATAGAGATAGAGAGAGAGAGACAACATCCGATGGCCGCCAGAGCGAGACAACGTTCGATTATTGGAACACACGAGCGTTTATGAAGTGGAACGCACGAAACGCCAATTAAGAAATTGACAAATTAAAGCCGAATGCTTTTTATAATCAAAACAGACAAAGCAAATAAGCAGCTGAAACCAGTCGGACAGACAGACAGCCAGCTAGCCAGCCAGCCAGCTAGCCAACTAGACAGACTCTTGGCCAAGTTGGAGGTTGTTTTAAAAATATTTATGAATTTCGTATAGGTGTACATATGTATATTTATACACGTCTTGTGTTTTGGAACATGTGCGAGCTGCTCGTTTAATTTGCTGTTTTTTAATGAATATTAATTCGATATGAAATTTATTTGCATTTCGCGGAAAAAAAACTTTCTTTTTCAGCTGCTGGCAAGCATTTGGCAAATTAACGCAACGGCTTGTTACAGCCGCGTTTTACAATCTCAGCAAGTTTTTTGTGCAGCAGCTATTTATATTGTTGTTGGTTTTTGTTGCATTTGGCCAACAACAGCGACAGCAATCAATCGATCAAGCGATCAAGCGATCAAACGAGCGAAAGCTGCGCCGCTCATGTCAAAGTCCTTTGGCCAAGCAAGCAGAGGGAAGAAAGGGAGGCGGGCGGCGAGGCAGCGAGGCAGCAGGAGATGGCCAATCGATGGCCAATGATGGCCGCTGCCTGCATTCCGAAATGACAAAACAGTTAAAAAATAATTAATTGCGTTGCCTTAAATGGCCTAAAGCGGTTTGGCTTTTTGCAGCCAACTGTTGCCGCTGCCGTTGCTGCTGCTGCTGCATTACTCGCTTGCAACCTGCTGCTGCTGCTGCTGCTGCAACAATAACAACAAGTGCGCTCGTTGGGCATTGAATGTGTTTCTGTTTCCCTCTCATTGCCCATTTTGGCTTTTGTTTTTATTGCCCGCCTGGAGAGGCAATCGAAGCTACCGGGCAACAGCAGCAGCAACAGCAGCCGCAGCAGCAGCAGCGGCCACTTTAGGGCTTATTAATGATGGATTCTCCTCAATTGTTGCGCAGCTTTTGCCTCGCTGCGACTCTTTTATTGCGCAACATGCAACATGGAAGGCCAAGACGCTGCACGAATGTATGTCATCGGCAGCAGTCCTGAATGACAAATGAACAAATGTTTGCAACAGGAGGTTCGCTTTTTTCTCTTCTTCTTCTTCTTTTACACAAGTATAAGCAACTGCCACAGGCAAGGCTGGTGAGAGCGTTGTACTAAACGTTTTGGCAGCTTGGCGGCTAATTTGGGCCAAGTTAACAAAGATGATGATGATGATGATGATGATGCGCTGCTGGCAGCATGAGCTTGAAATGAAAACTGATAACACAATTATTATGCAACACCGTATCGAATGACAAATTTGTTAATCAAGTAAAGCAAATTAAGAACAAGTGCTTGAGGGAATAAAGTATGCCAAATAACTATATGAGATATGATCTGGAGGTTGGAGTGAATTGAGTTAGGAATGCCGCAAAACAGCAGAGTCAGCCCCTATATAGATAAAATATATATATAATTCACTTTTTAATTATATTAAGGAATTGGTCATTAAAAGAGTGAAAGAACATGCCTGCTTATAGAATATTAAAACTTCTTGTTATATACCTTATACCATCGACTTTCAAAATATTATGGAAACAACCCGTACATTGGTTAAAAGGAAATTCCAAACAAAAAACTTTTTTAATAATGTTGCTTTTAGCCAATCATTAATTTTGTTTCATTGCCCAAGCAACACAATAAATATTTAGAGCTATTAGCTTAATAGGCAGCTATTTAATATAATTTTATGGTCTAACCATAAAAGTTTCGATATGCTCGGAACATCACTTTCACTTTGGCATGAATGCAAATATTTCACCAAATTTTATTTGGCATTAATTTCCCATTTATGTTGTTTTCGGCCAGCCAAGAAATGGAATACTTCGAACTGTTAAAGGCGATTAAGATGCTATCTGCGAGACAGATAAGTTCCTAATAAAATATCCAGCGAGTGGAACAATCTTGTTTTCAAACACACCCAATAAAGTCTAATATTTATATCGTTCACAATATATATAAATCACGATTCATGTCATTTAGACAAACAAACTAATTTTCACTATTATTTAACAAATGATCATAGATCGAATAACAAACAAATAGTGAGGGAGAGGTAGATAGAGAGAGAGAGAGAGAGAGACGCTACGCCTTCGCTATCTCACGATCGTAAATTCTCAAAAAGAAGAGATCTGTAACGGCTTAACGAGCGCGTTTTCATAATTTGATCTCCAAAATTGGCAGCCACCAAAGATGGTTAGACAAAGGCTAGGGTTGGGGCTTCCACGCCGTTATTTATGCTCTGTGACTATCCAGCCCCCCTTCCGCTCTGCCAGTGAAGATCGTAAGCAAAGCCCAAAAAGAGATTACCGATCGCCGATCGAATGTAAAGCGAGAATCGACAAATCGAGAATGCATTGCCGATAAATTTCAATCAACAATTGTCGTGGGCATCGCGCATAATTAGACTAGAGAGACATCTATATACGAGTGGAATGTATTATTGAGAGTTCCATGGGCACCGGCTCTAAATTAGATTTACGAGTGTCTCTCAATGGAACCTGGGACGCAATTAAAATCAGCTTAATAATTTGACTCGAGTTGGCCGATGCGACACGAATCGTTTGCTCTGCACAACATAATAGCCGAGCGAGCATCTCTGGCCGTGCGATAAATAAAGTGTGATAATAATTTTATGAAAGAGCCAGCGAGGCAACAAATCAATGCAATATAATACACAGCAAACCAATAAAAAACGATTTGAAGCAGACATTTACATTCACGCACATAAATCTTGCTCTCCACAATGAGCTGAGCGTTTCAGGAGAAAAAAGAGAATTTCGGGCAGCCAACAATTTCATTATGAGCCGTCAATGAATGAATGGCCTGAATGAATGCATGAATGAATGAATGAATGGGTCAAGCTAGACGCGGACTTGGGCTTGGAGGACCTCACAATTGGACGCACGCATTTCGGGCGATTAGGTGTTAAGCAGCACAATCACACACACACACACACACACACGCACACACGTTGAGCATTCCACAAATGTAATTTATGGCCCGCAAAGACAAAGCCCCAGCCTCTGGCAAACGACTTCAATTAGAATAGGCTGGCAGGTATAGCCGACTAACTGGACTTTCTGGGTCTCGCTGTCCGCCGGTGGCCCTTGGCAATGGAGTGCGATTCCTGCACATGCGTCGCTGAACACTTGAATGAGATTCCTGATTGCACTAAGCGAGTGCAGCGCCTGACCTCGCAATCTGGCAGCGCCACGGCGCCGTAATTAAGCTGAAATCATAAATAATTAAGTTTTATATAAGCGCTGGTCTGCTAATTAAGTTATGCTTGCCTGAGCCGCTGCGCTTCACTGAACCACAGTGCAGCCTCCCAGCTCAGCTCAGCTCAGCTCGAGTTGAATCGACTCCCTCTGCTCCTCTGTCTGCTGGCTGGCTGCACCTTTCGACAAGTCATTGAGCTGTTAAATTTATTTAATGCCTTCCACAAGGCTCGGCCATGTTGGCACTTACTTTATTATTAATTTTTATTGCTGTGCGCGATTGCAGCCAGTTATTGTTGCAGGCCGGGCAGAAGGATTCCCAGGATCCCCTGATCAACCTGGTGCGACCTGCTGCGCCTTTGTTGCGACCCCTTCGAAATTAGCTGGCAGTGAAAAGGCCCGACGAAATTCCAAAGGTCCATTTTGCTGAATGAATGCAGCACTTCATTCATTGCGAGCGTTTCATTCAGCTTCAGTCGCCCGAGGTGCGGCCGGTGGGTGTGTCCGCAAGGATTACACTAATGCGTCTGTTGTCCTGCATAACATTTTAATGCACTCGCTGTTAGCTCGAGAGGATTTAATGATGTGCAGTCCGCATGTTCCCATCAAGTTCAAGTGCCCCACAGTCGGCACAGATTCGCAAAAAGGATTTTCTCCGGCTTTGTGGAAGACAACACAAGAATCCTTTCTCTCTTTATATGCTTGAGTCCTTCTCATTTTTCAAGAACCCCTCATATTTTATGGCCGCATAATTCCCATGTCACAAAGTCAGGCACTTGAGCCGCTTCAAGTGTTTGCCGTCTATTCGCATTGTCCGCTAGGCTCAGGACACTTGAGCGCTGCCCTCACTCACTTGTTGTCCTGGTCAAGTGCCCGCTGTGCAGGTGCACGCACGAGCCGATCACTGATCATCGATCGCCCTGACTTTGCGCTTTTTCGACAGCCAACTGAAACTGATCCGCTTAATGCAAATCGTTTCATGCGCTTAACTCCTTGACTCTCGTCCTTTTGAGTTGGCTCGCACACAAGTGCATAGAATTGACTATGTGGCATATGGAGTGTAGTAATTTATATACTTATGCATAGATAAGTTCAAGTCTACTCATGAGTATTTGAAGCACTAAGAAGAAATTTTAATATTGATTTATGCATGATATATAAAGCCGGTAAGTCTAGACAATTAGTTCTTCCGTTGATCATCTAAGTAGCCTTATTCGAAACATCATAATGATAACTATTCATGCATTAAGTGAATTTGTCGACATACTTTGAATATTTTATCTAAGCAGACTTTGCGAAAATTAACAATATTCTCTTTAAACAAATAGTAAACATTTGTTGTATTAGGCATGCTATAAATAATGTCTAAGATATAACGCTTAATTCATTATATAAATACAATGATACACCTTATATGATATCATATCAAAACGGAAATCGATATGGAAATTCATATGAAAATGGCAAATATGGCTAATATGATAGGGTCAAAGGCATGTGCTATTTATAAATATAATTAATGACGTAATAAAAAAAAAAATTTAATTCACACTTCAAGCGCAATTACTACTTATAAATATAAATTTAAATATAACAAAAAATAAATAAAATAAAAAATATATATTTTTTTTATATATTTTATATTATTTATTTATTTATTTATTTATTTATTATTTTTTTTTTTAATACTTTTCATATTTAAAATATTTTTTAGCCAAAACAATTAAGTTGAATAAATATAATAACTACAATGAGCTAAATCATTTGAGCTGAAGCTTCATATTTACTCTACTCTACTATTTATATGGCAGAGCGTGGAATCTTCTCAGATGCCTTCAATTACTACCTACATAGTACTCCTGGCACGGAGACATTTATATAAATATTTATTCAGAAGGTTGGGTCAGATAGTAAATACTTTGTCAAAGAGATTGTCTGGCCTCATATCCATGACCATAGACATTTAATAAATATATTTTAATACACAGCATTTGGTCATAGTTCAAGTATATTTATTTTGAAATAAATCGATGCTCATTACATATTTATATTCGTTTGCCTCTGACACTTTTTTGTATAGCTATATTTTTCTTGATTTACTTTGCCCGCTTTGGCTTCAACTCGTTTACAAATCAGTGTTTTTAACGCCCCAGCATTTCTCCAGTGGATGCTGCATCATGTGCATCGCATGTCTCTAACTGGCGTCAAAATCATGCGAAAATTAATACACTCACGCTCGGCTGTCAGCGCTGCAGTCTCATAAATACGCATGAGAGATCCATTCATCCAGCCAGTGGCAGGCATTTCAAAGGAAACTATTAGCCAAGTGTGCGCAGCGCCAGCCCCCGACTATGGCAATGGTTATAGCTGCGCCAATGGAACCGATGGAGCCGATGATGCATCCATCCGCTGAGCTTACGCAATCGACGCGGGCTCATTACGAGGGTAAAGCCACGGAGTCATGGCTGGCGCAGCTGGCAGCCAAACAGGCTGCAGCAAATGGCAACTGCAACTTTTTGTGTGGCTTTTAATTAACGCTTTTGCACAATGCTTGTCTAATTACGCCTTTGGTGCCATGACAACAACCACAAAAGCGATGTCGAGTCGTACTAAATCATCAATATTGTCAGCGGAGACGAGCAGCAGCAGCTGCTGCTGCTGCATGGGCCACCGATCCTTCAGGATGAGCAGACACACAGACAACAATGACAACGGCAACGGCAACAGCAACAGCAACAACAATGATGACAACGACTACGATCATCGCATGGCAATTAGGCATAGGCAGCATATGATGCATTATTAATTGAATTAAATTTACATTCAAATGCGCAAAACTACACGTTCAGGTCCAGCTCCAGCTCCAGCTCCATCTCCAGATCCAGATCCAGGTTGTTCCTAGTCCCATGACCATTGATGAAGTCATACAAGCTGCATCGACCCGAGAAGCGACTACGCAACACAAATGCCAATTTAAAATGGCTGAAATAAATTGGCGGGCAACGCAAAATAGACTATCATCAATTGAAAATCAATATGTCACATAAATTGGAAGGGAAATCAACGCTAGCTTGGCCAAGGCCTAAGGGGAAGTTGACAGACTTGAAGATACCCTACAGTTAAGTTCTGAGTAGCAGGGGAAGTAGAAAAAAGGTAGCATTAACTGATAATTTAATGGAAAAATTAATAAAAATTATTTAAAATAAAGTCTTAAGCGACTAAAACCATATTTTTAATGAAAAGACAAAACTCTTGTGTCAAAAAAAAAATGAAATAAATATATATATAAACAAAAAGACATCGATTTCAGCTAATGCCCAAACACAAATTATGTTTATTAATTTCCTCTTGTTGAAAGAGAGAGTTGAGGCATTGTCTAGCTTTAACTCGAATAATAATGTAGAGTATTCCACATGTTAATGCCTTTCATTTGATGTGACCACTGCTTCGCCCACTCCATGAATAACAATGGAGATCTTGGATTTCATATGGTAAGCATGAAAATAGAATTTAGGCAATTTACGAAGTTTTTATGTTAGTAAAAGAAATTCATAAAACTCAATATGCAACAATAGAAATCGATAAATTGAAATATATATTTAAATAAAGTAGAGAAATAAATGGCCATATACTCCCTTAGCAAAATATAGAGAAAAATATATCAATAAAATTAAATAAATTTGTATGTGATTATACAAAAAAATATATATATTTGTATATATATTTATGACAATTACAGTTCAATAAATTAAAAAAATGGAAAAAAAACATATGTATATAGCCTTAGCAAAATATAGACAAATATATATAAATAAAGTTGAGATATAATTATATGTATATACATATGTATACCCCCCTAGCACAAGTTCGATTAGTGCGAGGTATATAAAATGAAAGCCAAAATGGACAACGGCCGAAAAGGTAAGTCGCAATGCGATTACTTTGCTATAATTCGTTGTTATTGTTGTTGTCGCTTGGGTTTTATTGGCCACTTTTGGCCACATCAGCGACAACGATGAGACAAGCGCGTTTCCTGCCAGCCTGGCTGCCTCTGCCGGGCTCCACTCCCCTGCCTGCTTGGCTGCCTCATTGCTTCAGTGGCTCGGTGGAGGAGTCGTAGTGGATAGGATTCCCGCGACAACATGCCATTATTATGCGCATGCTGGCATTGCATTGTTGCTCTCTTGCTTATTCAAGTTGTTGTTGTTGGTGCTGCTGTTGCTGGTGTTGTTGTTGTTGTTGTTGCCGGATTTGTCAGCGATCCTCAAAGTGATAAAAATTGCTCGTAAATCCTTAACGAGTGGAACTAACACGCGCTGAGCACCGCTCGCACCACCACCAACACCACCACCGGCAGCTCCAGTCATACCACATACACCACATTTGTCTTTTTAGCGAACTCCTAAAACAACACACACAACAACAGCAACAACAACAACAAGCCAAATGGAACAATGGCCGATCCCGTCTGTTCTGCAATGGAAACGCTCATCTCTTGATCTGCATTGTTAGCAGCCTCGAATGTGACTTCTGTTTGCATTCAGCATCCAGCAGCCGGCAGCAACCGGGATTCGGCACTCAGCTCTCAGCAGTCGGCAGTCGGCAGCGAGCACTCAGTATTCGGCATTCAGTAGAACTCACACCAATGCTCCACTTTATGCATCTCAAACACCAAATTGACTCCATTAAATTCCAATTGTCCAATGTTCCTCCTGGTCTGCTTCTGCTTGATGCTGCAGCTCCTGCTCCGGCTCCTGCTCCACATAGCAGCTAGCACCCGATGCGGGTGTTGAGTGGCCAAGTTGAAGGTTATTATTGGACTTCGTTCACCGTTAAATTGCACGTTTCTTTCAGATCAAAACCAGCGATAATATGAAAATATTTCGGAATTTGCATAGATCTCCAGCGATAAGCGCTGAATTCAGTTTATTGTGGGAAGAGAAACAAAGTTGTGTCAAAATAGCTTCAAATGGATTCAGCTTTATCAGCTTTAAGTAAACAAGAGTGTTACTTTTTTATTTATTTATTTTTATTTTTTTATAAATATTTTAATAAGATGTATCTCATTCATTTAATTTATGTATTCCCATTTTGTAAAGCTATATTTTTTATTGGCAATTTGTTGTGTGGCCCCCTGATAAAAGCTAATTTATAAAATCATCAATAAACATTTGCAAGAAAGCTTAGCTTCCATTGCCTATTAACAGTGGAATGAGACCACAGAAGATGCGAAAACTAACAAAAATTCAATATTTTATTTGACAACTCGAATTTTGAATACCCTTGCAAAACCCTAATGAAGAAAAAAATATGTGCTAAAATTAAAAAAAAAAAAAAAAATACATTTTTATAAACATTGTATAATTTTAGATTATAATTTTTAGCTGAGATCATTATGGGTACAAATTTTTAGTCTCTTGGCTGTCAATGGAGACGCTATTAAAATAAGAGATACATTTTTTTTCAGCTTGTTAATTAAGATCATAATAATATTACCTTAAGAGAAAATCAAATTGATTCTAAGTGGTTTAATCAATTCAGATTGTGTTCATTATCAAGAATATTTCACTGATCTAGTGATCTAGGGCCAGTCGCTTCTGCTTCAATAAAGCTATTAGACCCTGAATTCACCATATTCAAAGGGTACAGATTATAAATCATATACTCATAAATATAAATATAAATATAAATATAAATAGCATATCGAAAATCTATTTTTTCCATCCACAAATGAATACATTTTGTCTAAATGTTACATATGTAATCAGTTAATTGAAATGCCCGTTGTTTGGCTTTAGTTATGTCTATGTATAGATAGACAGATATGTAGCTTTCACGGAGCCACAACTAACAATAACTGTAAACGAGCTAACAATAAAATATACAAATTTTTTATATTTAACGATCGGCAGATTAACATATGCAGACACACACAAACACACACGCACACACACACACATTAGCCAAACGAGTTTCAGTCAGCAACGCGTTGTGGTAGTAGTCGACCACCCAGTAGCCCCGCGGGACGGTCGCTTGGCGGTTGGCTGGAGGTTTATGGTTAGGTGTTGACAGTTCGTTAGAATAATAACTACTTTAAAATTAAGCCGGCATGCCGATAATTAATTAACAACGATTAACGACAATGTTATCTGGCCGCCTGACAAAACGCCCAAGAGCAGCAGCTTTGCTTGAGTTCAGCTCAGTTCAGCCGGGAAGCACTCCGCAGCTAATGGAGGGGGCGTGCTGTCTGAGGCTTTTAGCTAACTGTTACGCCCAATTTGCAAACGATTTGATCGATGTCTCCATTGCCAGCAGCTGCTGCAGTCGGAATTTGCAGCCACTAGAAAACCAACAGCGGCTGCTTTGAACCACTTTCACGGTGGCTCTTGGTGGCTGTGACAATATTTGGAATCCACAAAATCCTTTTTCATACATTATGTCAGACGACTTAGCCCCACATTTGTTTGCCAGACAGCTTGGTATTTGTTTTCCGCTGTGTGCGAGTGTATGTTTAGTTTTTGTTTTTGTTTTTTCTCTTTTTCTTTCATTTTTTTAACACAGCCGCGCAACACTACAAACTCCACTTCATTCCGGGCGCATAATTAATGTGCCTGGCGACCCGTTTCGGGGGCCCCCGATCCTTAAGTAGGGTGCGTCCCCTCTCTAATACGCATACACATAATTACGTTGTTTCATTAACAGCATTAGTAGCCATCATATTTCACTCTCGCCCAGCGAAGAAGACACAGCGCCGCCGACAATGCACCACTTGAGGTGAATCTGTATCCTCTCTCTCTCTCTCTCTCTCTCTCTCTCTCTCTCTCTCTCTCTCTCTCTCTCTCTCTCTCTCTCTTTGTTACAGCTCTTGATTTATTGGCATTAACAGATCGTTCAAATGCCTACCACTGGGTGGCAACTAGGGATGTGCTTAGCTATCCAAGCGAGAAATGCCAAATAGTCAAAGGTATTGGGATTTGTAATAGATTATCTTAGAGATTGTAAATGGCTAAACACGAATTACAAGGAAAATAGGAGATTTTATTTATATATGCAGTGGAATCTGGTCATACAGATGCTAAAAGGGACCGTCACTATAACCGGAAGATGCTATAAGTATATAGATTTGCCCATACAAATTTGACTGGGGACCAACATTTTTTGTCGCTATAACCGTACTATAAGCAGAGTCATTATAACCGGATTCTACTCTATATAAAATATTTATATATTTAGAATAAATTTATCAGCAATTTTTACAAAGGAAGTTGGAGACGTAATATTCATAAATTTTTCATATTATATAAATTTTTTTATATATACCTATATAGATAGTACTGCAAGAATTTATTGATTGGATCAAATTTTTAAAAGTTCTTCTGTCCAATAAATACATACATACATATATGTATATTCCAGGCAGTTCGAGGTGAATATGTCGATATACCACATAGTATATTCACTAGCTACATTAAGGAAAAGTTCTCAATCATCTAATATTTTCATATGCGCGTGTCACGCGCTCATCTCTAGCGTGCTGTTATGGATTATTAATGTAATGGGTTGTGCACGGGCATATGACGGAGCATTGATCATGGCCAGTGAAGTGGCTGCGACACAAAACTGACTAATGCAATCTCAAGTATGTGCGACGCGCCGTCTGGGGGCGCATTGGCACATGGGGGCGAGGCAATCGAGAGCTTCAACATGTGGCATAAATTCAAGAAAAAACGAGAAGTAGGAGAGAAAGAGAGAGAGAGAGAGAGAGCCTCCCTCGCAGAGGGATGCGACTTGTCCAATTTATGTGCAGCGGCATGTTGCCATTGGCTTGCCGCTTGGTGGCAAGTTCTCGCACGCATTTAAATACCTAATAAAAGTTACACTTGAAAATTAATGAGCAGCGTTTTAAGGCAACATTTATGGAACACGACAAAGTGACAACACTTGAATTAAGTTGTTCAGCTCCCGGCAGCCCCTACTTGATGCTGCAACGGCTGCTGCTGCTGCTGCTGCGGCTGCTGCTGCTGCTGCTGCTGCTGCTACGGGTGCTGCTAGTCGCCTTTCAGATGTCACTTGATGGCATTGCCATTGCCATTCCGCGCCCGCTGCCTCGGCTGCGTCTCGCTGAGATTTCGTTTTAGTTGGTGTAATAAATTTTGTGGTTTAATGGGGCGGGCGTTTGTCGACGTCAGCAGCAAATGGCACTGGCAGAGGGAGCAGCAGCAGGAGGGGCAGCAGGAGCTGGAGTGAAATTGGGAGCTGCTGCAACGTCGGCATGACTCTGAAGTTTCACTTTGATATTCGAGCGTCTATTAATGAAAACGTTTCCAAGTGCCGCGCGCAGTTTTCCTGCCCCGGCCATTGATGCTGGCACTGAGTTGGCCTACTCGTGTTTTATAGGCCACGGTTCCTTTTTTAATGCACTCGAACGACTCGCTTAGCCAAACACATAAACGACGCTATTAAAGTGACAAAAACTGACACTAATCATGCTCGGCTGCCAGCCCAAAGGGTGGCCGCCCATTTCTCGGGGGGCGTGCACCGGGGGCTGCAGCGTCGTTTTGTAATGCTGTCATGTATCAGTCCTACCAATAATTTATGTATCAACAGCCCACAGATCGTTTGTACTCAGCCCAGACACAGGCTATCAGTGTTTATCATCAACATGAACTTGCGCATAAAGCATTTGAGGAGACAAAAGACAGACATCGGCAGGGAGAGCTTTAATTGGTGAAGTCTGAGTAATATGGGGATTTTAAAGATTTTTCCTATACATTAAGAAAACATATTATTTGCAATTTAAATTTGTTTTGATATTTTAATAAATATGATCTCTAATATGAGTTTTTTTTTTTTTTTTTTTTTTTTTGTATGTATGTTGAAGAAGTTGCATTTACTGTCAATAAATAAGAGATCATTCCTGTGGTGTAGTAGTATAATCTATAATTTTCCGTCTTACACTGTGAAAAAAAAAATCAGTTGTTAAAAATTGATTGTTTTACATTTATGCATGTACATATGTGTATATATGTATTTACATATACAGCCCTAATCGAAAGTATTCAGACATCAGCATATTAGTTGAAAAACTAAAATGCTTCTCTGAAGTTATATTAAAAAAAAAAAAAATTAAAATGATAAATCTTTAATTTAATTTAATTAGTTTTAATTATTATATTATTATTTGCAAAACAAAATGAAATTATTTGCAATTGTATGAAAATCTTGTCTATAATATAATATAACATATGAATAACTTTTATGCAAATAAGATATGTGTGAATAGCTTGGCAAACTGATTTCCATCATAGCATAGCAAAATTGCTATGAATTTTCGTCTAATTTTGTCCCAAAGCAATTTAGCTTATATTTATTTAATACCCTTGTATAATGAAATATGCAAAAGAAATGTTATTCGTTTTTAAGAGTCAATTATAAATTAATGTACATACTTTGCATTTCAAGAAAATGGGACTTTCGATCTTTCCTATGCAAATCTGAAAATGCTCCAAATAATTTGAATAATATTTAAATATATATGCTAATCCCAATGCATATAATTATCAAGTCTCTGAACGAGGTGCGACTTGTGTTGAAATTTCGCCCATAAGCCATAAACGAAGGCCAGGCTTGGTGAGCTATCAATTCCGCAGCGAGACACTAAACGGGCGCAGCAGCCGGCCGCACCAGTCCAACACCATCGCTAAACGCAGCAAAGTAAATTGTTCGATTAATTGGATTTTAACAGCGACAAGTAGTCGCCAGGCCAGGACAGTCTTGAACAGCCAATGATCAGGACAAATATAAAAAGTAAAGAAAAGAAAAGCAAAGAAAGAGGGAAGAGGGAAGGAGATGTGAAGAAAAACCAGCAAACAGAATCTCGACATTCCCCAGCAGCAGCCACATTGAACATAAACTCTTGTTGGCCATGGCAGCAAAACGAAATAGAGATGAATTTACAGCTACAAATCGCTTGATCAGTCGAACGTTTTAGCCACGTCTAATTGTCAGTCAGTTGAGCTGGCAACGTCAACTCCACTGGCCGGACCAGCCACTGCCCGGGCCCAGCCAGCAAAAAGAGGCTCCAAACTTGAATTTTTATTGTTGTCACAGCAATTTCAATTGGTTCGATGAGCATTCCAGCATTGCACGCGGCCAACTAGCGGAGAGAATCATGCTAAAAAAAAATAATAAAAACAAAAAGCCAGCAATAAATAAATAATAAAAAGAAAGCAAAAAAAAAAAAAAAAAAAAAAGAAAAAAAAAACGAGCTTAGACCAGCAGCGACAACGTCGCAGCACAGCTCCAACATTGATATTATGTCGAGAGGCAGACGATTAATGATTGCCAAGGTGAAGATCTCATCGGCAAGCAGAGCTGCCTCCAGATGCACTCACACATAACTCTATACACTCATATATATATACATATATATTTGTATTGTGACTCTTTTTTCTCGCAGTGCTCAATGTCAGTCATGCAGTCAGTTCGTCAGTCTGTCAGCGTCGTCGCTGGCCAGTCCCAGGCAGCAATAGCTGCAGAGTCTCCTCTCTGCGACACTTGGTATTTATGCCAATTAGTATGAAATTTCTTACGTGCCTGCAGACAGCACTGCTCCAACTCCAACTCCAGCTCCAGCTCAGCTGCTGCTGTCCGTTCTTCAGCTTCAGCTTCATCGTCTTCTTCTTCTTCATCTTCTTCTTGAGCTGGTGGCAGTGCTTCCGCTAAAACTGGTCCAGTTCCATTTCACGATTTCACCCTAATACGATAACTCCTGCTGCTCAGCGACATTGTCTCTGCCCAAGTGGCCTTAGCGCCATTTTTGTCGCGCTTTGTCGCTTGGCGCTTCTCCCTGCTGCCCGCTGCCCGCTGCCTGCTGCCTGCTGCCTGCTGCCTGCTAACTTGGCCTAATCAGCGTGCTCAAATCAAGCAAAGCTGAAAATATTTTGTTTTTAATTTGCTGCTCGGCCTTGTGGAGTGCGCTCACTACATGAAAACAATGAACTGTCTATAATTCTATAATTGTAAATCATAGCTCATACTCTCATTTCATATTATTTTTTCATCTAGCTCACAGCAGTCTACACACACATCTCTTATAACATCGCTCAAACTCCTTTTTTAAATATCATTGTCAATTTTAGTGCTTAAGGGGCTTTGAAGTTTCTTGTAAATTATTATTATTATTATTATTATTATTATTTATTTTATTTATTTTTTTTTTATGTGTGTGTAAAAGTATTTAAGATCTGATTAAATTGAAACATAAAATTATATAGTAATATGTTTAAAAATAAATAAATAATAAAAACAAATAAAATAAAAAAATCAATACAAAATAAATACAAAAAATCCATCGAAAAAAATAAATAAGATAATAATAATATTGCAAATTATACTTCTCAAATTATTTTATTTTTTTCCTATTTTTTTTATTTTTTTTTTTAACTTCTTTAACTTGCAAACCACTAACTTAAAAAATAATAACAATATTATTAATAATAAAAGTAATAATAATAACATATATAAAAAATAATAATAATAATTATATATAAATAAATACAGAAAATCCTTAACCAGCGAAATTATAAATCTGTAAAAAATTAAATTGGTAGCATTAGCTTTATAGGATTATTATTTACGGAAAATTGAAGCTCAACAAAATAAAGATAAAAATAATTTAATAATAATAAAAAAAAAAAATATTTAAATAAGAATTTGAACTGAATTTTCCACTTTCTAATTTTAGTTTTTAGTTGCATGCATTATATAATTATACATATTTGTATATGTGCATATATTCTATATGCATTCCTCTGCTCAAGTCTTGTCGATCCGCCAGACAAATTTCGTTCAATTTTCCGCCCAGCGAGTGCTATGCTCCCACTCGGCCGCGGCGTCGGCTTCAATAATTGAGCAATTATTCATTCAAATGGATTGCCAATTTCGCTGGCCAGCCCACTCGGTGCACGACGGGGCCGGTCCCAATGCCAGAGCCAATTTAGCAACATCGCATCGCATTGCATCGCATCGCATCGAACTGCAATTGCGATTGCAATTATAAAACAATCACTTGTCCGGCTAGGCGGCTCCCGGTCGCCACCTTAACGGCTGGCCATTATTTTGGGGCGGCGGCCACGCAAATTGTGCTTACTTAATAAGTCGTACAACCTGCTAATGTGAGCAATTTACCAAAGGAACGCGCTGCGCCAGCTACCGTAGCCAGCCGCATGCACAAGCACATGCATCAGCCTGGCTCTGGGTCTGGGTCTGGTCTAAACTGCGGGCCGTCCTCGCGCATGCGCAAAGCGCGATTGCAATCAGCAGTAGCCAGGCAAAGGACAGGCTGTGGCTGTGGCTGTAGCTGTGGCCAAGACCGATCGCTCCACCAAGTGTGTGAGTGCGCACAATGAAAAGGTGCGAGCTTAAAGAATTTATGGGCCAGCCCGGAGACGTCGATAAGCCGGCGTAAGAAGTGTAAGGGGCGTGCGCGCGGCAGCCATAGCCGCAACAGCACGAAAAACAAAGTCGCTTGGACAGCGCACCTAATTATTATAAATAAACCAATCGAACAATAAAGATCTGCTGCCCAACTTTCCACGAACTGTGCCCAGTTGCCCATAAGAACTTAATCGCAAATGAGATTCAGCGAGGAAGGAGCAGCGACTGAGAGAGAGAGAGAGAGCGAGAGAGAGAGAGAGAGCGAGATAGACTGGCAACGCCATCGATAACACAATCGATGATGAGGCCGCTGCTGCAATTGCCCCAAAAAGAGGCTGCCTAACAAGCGCTTGCCACGGCGACGGTGACGAGGCAGCGGCCCGCTGGATTAATCGCTGACATGGGCCATGGACTGCAGCTCCGAGCTGAGCCCCAGATAACGCGCTGACGTAGTTAAACATATTGTAATTGCTGAGCTGCGATCTGTTGATGCTGCTGCTGCTGCTGCTGCTGCCGTTTGCCAAAACGGGTTTCACAGTGGAGCCAGAGCCGAGGGGCCCGGAGCCTGGTCATTGTTTGCCCTGGCCACTGTATCGCTGGCTCACCATCAGATTACCACTCTATGTGCAGACAAAGGCACAGGCACTGGCAAAGGCGCAGCAGCTCGGCAATCAATAAGTGGAAGGCGTCGCGACATTGTCGTCCTCCTCGTGGTTGGGGCCTTTGATTTTTGTGGATCAGCCTCTGTGCAGCCGAGCACACAGCACAGTAGCCGTTCGATAATTTGCTACGGCATTCCAAGTGTATGTCTCCTTATCCCGCATGTCAATCAAGCTCCTAATTATTCTTTGAATGCAAAAGATAATTGGCGATTCGCTTGCCACGGCCACGGTCGACGATATCAATTTCAATATACAACAACAACAACAACAACAACAACAACAACAACAACGACGACGACGACAACGACAACAATAACACACGAAGCCGACCGATCACAAGGACCTGTGACAGTTATTCTTTTCTCTCCTTCTTTTTTTGGCAATTATGACAAACAATGAGGCCCAGTGGAGCAGCAGCCGCAGCAGCTCTGACGGATGCTTAATCAACACAGCTAAAATCCAATTAAGTCAATGAAGAGCAGCCACAACAACCAGAAGCCGACTGCCGCAATAACTCTGACAACTTACTGCCAAGTGTCGGGCCAAGAGAGATGCTAGTTGAGTTACGTATTCATAATTCCTGAGATATTATGATCATCGCTCTATCATACTCGTTCCACAAGTGAAATGGCTATATTAGCTCGATGATGTATGTATATTTATTGAACGTTTTTGCAGAAGCTGCACACTTGAAATTTGCCATAGATGTCTTTTGAAGTATTCTGGTTTTCTTGATATGCCTGAAATAAGAATCCTTATGCTCATAAGAACACACACGTGTCTTTTAGGCTATGACTTCGGAATGTACAAATATTCCTACTGCTTACTAAATTATATATACTGCTTATTAAATTATATATACTGGTTATTAAATTATATATATTATGAATAATTGGAAAAATCACATTTTGCAATTGAAATTGAAACTTTTAATAATTGTTTCTCAACTTAGATTTTTTTGTTTTATTTAAACAGAAGTAGTCACATCTTTGCTTGGATTCGTAAAAAAAATAAAAATAAAAATAAATAAATAAAAAAAAAAAAAAAAAAAAAAAAAAAAAAAACTAAAGACGAACAATAGTCAGGCTCCCTCACAAATGTTTAAAGAGAAAAGTTTGATATTGGAGTAAACTATCGAGTCTTAGAGTTTTATTGAGTTACGCTTTTTTTATATTTATTATTTATTTATTAAATTTGAAAATAAATAATAAAAATTAATTTTTATATATAAGAGCTGTTAAGTAGAGAGAGTTTGGCAGATTCGACTTTAATAATAATATTTCATGAAATATAAACTCAAATAAGTTCAAACATTTTCAGTTAATGTGTTTAACTCATTTTTAGACAACGATTTAGTAACTACTATAAACTCAGTATATATATACTTATAAATACTATAATTATACCAGTTCAAATTTAATTATTCAATGTTATCTGTGATTCGACTCACTTGATTTGTATAATTATTTAATTTGAAAATCATCTATCTGAGTGTTGTTGAGCTGTTCTGTCCATTCTGATCACGATTCTCATGATATACCATTGTCGATTCCAGTCAGCGCTGAGTGGCTCTAGCACACTCATACCCACATTAGTCGAGCGGGTAAAGCCCCTTATTCATTTTAGCGCAAGCATTATCATAAAGTTAATACGCCAGCCAGCCTGGGCAGAGCAGCCACAGAAGCTGGAGCAGCTAATTCATTTGGCATCCCAGCAGGTTGCCAGTCGTCGTTGCTATCTATGAGTGGTAATCATGCTGAGAACGCGTTGCACTCGTTCACGTTCCCGTTCACGTTCACGTTCACATGCGCATATGGTGCGAGCTGTGTATGTGTGTGTGAGTGTAGAAGATAGTCCTGGCAATTCGGCGAAGTGCAGTCAGCGATCGCAGCACATAGCTTCAAGTGTAATGAAATCACACATGGACAGGCCGAGAGCATACGATATGGAAGCGGAGACAGAGGGCAGGAGATGCTGTATGGAAGATGGAAGGGGAACAGTTGAATAGGCAGGTGCAGAGGCTGTGGTTGGGACTGGGACTGGGGCTGGGGGGCCACAATCGACACTTTGTACGTTACTTTTGCAGTTGTGTAAACCGATTGGCGCGTTAATCAACGTACAAATTTCCTACTTATATGGCCAGCGAATTAAATCGTTCCCTCGAGATCAGCGACTGGCTAGCCGGCTGGCCAGGCTGGCAGCTATTGACAGCTGGCGATTAGAACTGGAGCGATAAATTATACAATTGCCATGCGTGAGACCTGAGCGCTGGCTGCTTTCAGGCGAAGAGACACGGGAACAGGTCCCCAGCTCATCGCCTCTGACAATTACACTGATTATATTAAATATATGAGGACCATATATGGGCCACAGCCACGCTGCCATGGGAGTGTTAACTGTTTGCCAGCCATGGCCATAAGGAAAATCTAATTTGCTGTAATGCAATTTGCTGCGCCGCCAACTATGCAACATGAAGAAAATGCAAAAAGCCAAACGCAAAGCTATGTAAATTACTTAGCGTTGGTTACCTGGGCACCCCGAGCAAATAACAAATAAAAAATACACAAATATTTATATACACACATATAAACGGAGCCCTACATATTTCTTTGTTCAAGCGAAAAATCAATTAAGTTGCAGTTGAACCTTTGAGCTGAGCACTAAACAATTGCGCATAATTACGAACGGCAGCTCAGCTGCAACTGCATTGCCTCAATTTGTGCATTTGAATAGAAGTGGGCAACCAGAACATGAATAGCAAATCGACTCGTAATGCTAAAAAGTGAATGACCCCGCCGTCCAGCAAACAAATTCCTTAGAATGTTTGCTGACTAACGAGCTAAGCCAAGTAAAGTTCACGAAATGCAGTATTTCGGATTTATGGGAGTCACGTGAGCAGACATATGTAACTGTTTAGCTCTATTTTATTTTACTCAATTTTTGTATTTATAGTGCTGTACAAATCCATTAAATATAGGGGTTAGCTAATTACTTTTCAGTTTAGATATAACATATTTCTAATAGTGAAGAATTTGCTGATTTGCTTATGCAAAAGGGATAGAGACCAAGGGGAAAAAAATTCTTTTATGGCATATACGACAATCATGGGTAAATAGGGGATAGAAATAGGTGTATGTCAAAGAAATGCAGTTAGTGCACTTTTTCATATTCAAATAGAATACAATAAAATGCAAATGCAAACACAATACGCATTGAATAAACTTTTCAAATTAATTACAAATGCAAAAATTGACATTACAATTACCTTAATTTGATTACTTTATCGGACATTACAACCATATATAGTATATTGCTTTTAATGTAAGCAAAGACTTGTAGCAAGCTTTGTATAGTGCAAATAGATTCAGATATTTTCAACTTTGGCATACCATTTTACCCATTTTACAAAATTGTTTACAAGCGCATAGGTAGATCAATGCCTGCGCATGGCATTGTTGCATAAGAATGTTTTGCGGAACTCATAATAAAAAGTTCACTTTATGCAGAGTCCCGAAGAATGTGTGTACGAATGGAAACTAATTGCTGGTGAGCTATAAGAATTTTCTCAAAAGTTGTTGTTATCTAGTAGGCGACTTATTCCCTACACACTATAATTACAACAGGAAAAAATTATAAATTTTAAGTACAATCAGACAACACAATATATTTATATATTAATGTATATGTTTATAAACTGTAAATAGATTGCTGCTAATGCTTAAGTATATAATTGTCTTGCAGGAAAATTTTTGAAATTATATTGTTTACGCGCCAAATGAAACAATCAGCTGATTATCACTCTGGCAACGCTATATTGCGTGGTAGCAGTGCTGCAGGTCGCCGGGTAGCTATCGATAGTACAAACGATATCGACACTGATATCGGAAGAAACGCTCGCGAATTGCTCTAAAGAAGTAAAGGAAAGGAAAAACAAAAATCTCAATTTAATTGTGAAAAAAAACTTTGCTACTGCGTTTAAATCGATTTTTTTGGTGTACAAAACAATTGTAAGTAGTGCGCCAGATCAACGGAAGCCGTAATGAATGTAGATTAGTGCAATCGCTCTAAGCCCTCAACGTTCACCTTCACTACCAATTGCCGCCCTACCCCTCCTTCCAATATAAAATATAATTTTGACGCACACCAACAGCTTACAAAAACACACCAATAACACTTGCACACGATTCTTTTCGCTTTGCGAAATCCAAGACGAAGGCCAACGCCAGCCGATTAACCAAGCAGCCGAGCGAGCAACCAAAACACAAAACTCGCAAAAAGCAAACAGCAACAATAACAATAATAACAACAACAGCAACAACGATAATAACAAGAACAACAAATGCGTGCGACGCTTAGAAGTTGATATTAAATTAGTGAATCGCAAGCAATAGCAAACGCAATTTGTCAAGTCACGCCGCGTCAGCTATAGTTACAGCCTAACGATGTCCATAAGGACGCAGGTGCTCGGGTTGGTGGACGTCATGATGCGTGTCCCGCCCATCATAGTCATCGATGAGATACTCAAAATCGGAATGGGAGTGCCCATACAGCTCGGCGCGAGCAAAGCCTACACAGTGGAAAGTGACGCTATCAAATCCAGCCAGCCCGATGCCAGCCACAGCGCAGATACATTCGCCACCCTCAAGGCATTCTTTGGCATTGGCAGCGAAGACTCAGCCACCACCTCCAGCCCCATCAGCCACAGAAACCAAGCGATCCTCGAACACACCATAGAGAATGCATCCAAATCAGCGCAAGCCAGCGGCATGCTTAGCAATAATTTCAACAATATAATGGATGAGCTGGCAAACGACAGCCTGCTGGCCAATATGCTGAGCATAACGACAGTGAAATTCGTCGTCTGTTTACTAGGTAAGTGTGCTGAATGGGCCATTCACCGCAATCGCTTATCACCCCACAACTGTTTTGAATTTATTGTACTTTACACCCTGTCTGGCACTTGCAGGTTTCTTATGTGCGACTTGCATCTTTATGTTGTGGACGCGGCACTTGGTGATGGTATATATGTTTCTAACGTCGCTGGGACTCACCTTTCTGTCGTACTGGTCCAATGTGAGCGCACTGGAGCTGATGGAGCACAGTCCGTGCATACTGGAAGATCTGTTATCCCTGAACACAACCAGACTGCTGGATTCGGGCGGAGTTATAATGTCGCTAGCGCCACATTTAATCGCTCAGTGGGTTATGGGCATGCTCTTCGCCTATATTCATTTGGGCCCACGGTTCGGGCTACTCCAGAAGTCCATGCCCATCATATTTACTAGTCCCATCCTGCTTGCCATGCTGCCACTTCCACCGAGCATAGTGGACAAACTTCCCGTGGTTGCGGGCCTCACGCCCATCATACTAACCAAAATCACGCTTATGCAAAGTGCTATGGAAGCAAGCAGAACTGTGTACAATGGATACCAATACGCAATGAATTTTGTATCCAACTTTGGACTTTCGGCTCTCATTGAGAACGAGTGGCAGCGACTTAATGTGCCCAATGTCTTGCGAGTATTTTGGGCTCTCAGGTATGTAGCTGAATACAAGATATGTAAAGTATTTAGGTATATATTATTTTATTGGTATTTTGTATATATTATAATATATCAGCTCAATCCTATACATAAGCGAATAACTATGGCTACATATGGAATATTTGAATCAAACTGTATAAACAAAGATAAAAGTTATTTAACTAACTTTGATTACTCAAGCATTAACATTTAGCGAAACAATACTTGTATTCTAAGTCATGAAATTGGTTTGCTTAGTGATAATATTAGTATTTGCCCGAAGCAATTTAAGTATATACTATATACATATCATTAAATACATTTATTGATCTATTTGTAATATTCTCATGCAAGTTTGTTTCAACAACTTTCCTTACAGAATCTTGAAAGGTGGCTATACATTGCTTACAGCCGAGTCGGATGTGCCTTTGCAGCTATTTCCTGCAATGGAGAAGCTGCTGGTTGATGGCTGTGAAACCCTAACAGCTGTACTGGGCATGACTGGCGTCATCTCGATGATATGCCACTACATAGGGCGAAGCTTTCAATGGTATCTGTTGACGTATGACAACGACGAGGAGAAATCGCTGGGCACCGTGTCGGCAGTGCTCTTTTATATACTCGCCCTGCAGACTGGACTCACATCGCTCGCGCCGGACAAGCGCTTTGTCCGTTTGTGTCGCAATTTGTGCCTCTTGGTCACAGCGCTCCTGCACTTCCTCCATAACATTGTGTCGCCCATTCTGATGTCGCTGAGTGCAGCACGGAATCCATCACGCAAACGACACGTGCGCGCTTTGTCCGTCTGCGCATTCCTCATTCTAATGCCCCTCGGGCTTCTCTACTATTTATGGACGCATCACTCGCCCTCCACTTGGCTACTGGCAGTGACGGCTTTCTCCGTGGAGGTCATAGTCAAGGTGCGTGCAAGATATTTATACCCACATTTGCAATACCAAGGCTTAAATCCTATGTCTCCTGACAGGTGCTTGTTTCGCTGGCCACCTATACGCTCTTTTTGCTAGACGCCCGGCGTCAGTTCTTCTGGGAGAAACTGGACGACTATCTATACTATGTGCGTGCCTTTGGCAACTCGGTGGAGTTTTGCTTTGGCATTTTGCTCTTCATCAATGGTGCCTGGATCCTGATCTTCGAATCGGGTAAGTGTTCTGTCGCACAGATTGGCCTTGCCGTCGAATTACATTAACACAATCAGTGACAAAGCATTCAAATTTATATAAATGTATATATATGTTTATGTAAATGTATGTATGCATATTGTATAAGTTTACTCTGTGAGTTGCGAATGCTTGTGGCAGAGTTTTTTGTTTCGTGTGCATGTAATTTTATTATTTGGTTGATTTTGTGTATCGATAATTATAACTTGATAGCCCAAAATGCTACAGGCGGCGCCATTAGGGCGATCATGATGTGCATTCATGCCTACTTCAATATCTGGTGCGAGGCACGTGCCGGCTGGTCGGTGTTCATGAAGAGACGCTCAGCGGTCCACAAGATATCTGCATTGCCGGAGGCAACTCCTGCCCAGCTGCAGGCCTTTGACGATGTCTGTGCCATCTGTTATCAGGTGAGCTCAAGAGCTGTTATTCGTTTCTCAGAAGCATCTATAAATAATTTGCGTATTCCAGGAAATGTACTCGGCAAAGATAACGCGTTGCCGTCACTTCTTCCACGGAGTTTGCCTGCGCAAGTGGCTCTATGTGCAGGACCGCTGTCCGCTGTGTCACGAAATAATGATGTATACCGACAAAGCCGAGGAGAATACGCAAGAAGCGGACATGGCAGCAGCTCAGCAAGCAGAGGAGCCCATACACTTATACCCAAGAGACGTGAGTGCAGCTGTGGGAGCTAATAATTCATTCATATTTAAACCATTATCCCTTATGTTCTGACAAATGTAATATTTACCATAGGAGGCAAATAATGCTGGAGGGGCGCGTCATTCGCCCGAACGTGCTGCCGAAGCTGCTCCAGAGAGTGGTGCAGCGGGGAGCAGTGCAACTCCTGCCTCGTCGAATGTCGATGATGCGACAGCCAATTCAACGAATGAAACAGCCGCAGAGACACGACCTGTTGCGGTCAATAGCGGCAGCCATAGCAGCAGCAACAGCAGCTATATTCCAGCTTCTGGTCAGCCGCCGCCACCAACGGCTACTTCGGCGGCCGCTGTGGCTACTGCTGCGGCAAGCAATACGACGCACATATTTCGGTTATCGCAGGAGCAGCAGTGAATAATTTTTTTTTTTTCGCTATTTGTAATCTTTACTGATTTAAACTGTTCTATGTGTTAGTGTACTTATGTAAGAATGCGAAACTCTTAAGCAAAACTATGACGTGCTTATTAATTGCTTCGAAAACTTATTTCTATACACTACGCCAACACCTCGTCATCTTACCTGATCACCCACACGCACACACACACGCATACATCAAAAAGCGCATTAAGTTGTTCGGCTTGAATTCAACACTAAACTAAATTATAATCATAATGCATATAAGTTCATACCCTTGTATATGAATACGCCGAATGAAACGTGAACTCAATCACAGATCTTTGTACATTAAGTTTATGGTAAAAAGTTGACCCAAATATGTTGAACGGCTAGTTTTAAGTTAACAGTGAAATGGTGTTAAACAAAAACGAAAAAAGAGAAGAAAAGAAAGAAAAAAAAAATCAAAAACAGCAGAAAAATAAATGCGGTGAAGTCTGAAAATGATTTAATCAAGTACCAAGTAAAAAATACAAACAAAACTAGTTAACAAAACGCGAAATAATTTGTAATTTACAAGAATTAAAATTAGCAAATCTATATTAATTTAATTTAATTAAACGAAAAAAAGCGGATAAAATACAGTACAATTGTAAGCAATAAACATTTGCTGCTTAATTTGACCAATGCCTGTGGAAATTTGAGCTGTCTTCGAAATAGGCCAGCGGGGTTTCCATACTGTTTTAGTTAATTTAAACATCCTAGATTTTGCTTTCGGCGAAACCATAGCTCACTGAGAAAGTAACTAATTGGATCAAAACTTGTTAGGCAGGTTATGTATAAAAAGTCAGCAATTTGTATCAAATTTGTATATAAAACATATGCATATGTAACTTAATGTCAAGTATTTTGTAATGCAACATGTTAACCAAAATACAAATTGCCTTAAATCGAACAAAATTGTTTCTTATATTTGCAATAGGAACAACTGTTTCCTTTGGCTTAGCTGCTTGCCTTTCGGCTCAGTTTGGCACGGATAACTAGGATACCAACAGTTTAACAATTAACGACGATTAGATACAGAGCAGGGAGTTTAGTTGAAAATCAAGTCGTTGTAGTTACGCAAGAGATGATATGGCGAGACCCGACAGCAGGTGGTAGTGCGCACCACTGTGGTGCGATCGGCACGCTCAAAGTTGGCCTTCACGGTTTCGTAGTAACGGCCATCGCTGCGAGATAATTTGGGTCAATTAACAAAATTCTTTCAGTTCGATTTCATTCATACCTCAAGACCATGCAGCGAAGCTTGAGACACTTGACGCGCAGTATATCGATTGCCTTCTGGCTCTTGTCGGAGAATCGCAAGTTGTCCGGATCCCAACGTAGCTCCAGACGCTCCAGATTGCCGCAGTTGGTGGCAATTGTGTCCATCAGCTGATCCACGTGTATATTGACGCCCAGCTTCTCGGCCGTACCCATTACGATTATTCTGTGTAGCATCAAATCTTAGTATGTGTACTGATCATTTGCCAATTAATACCCAACTCACTTGCAGTTGCCCAACATGGGGAGTATGCTCATCCAGAGCTGGTCCGTAATGTGGGGCATGCCGGACAGACAGCAGGCGCTCAGCTGGTGACCGTGGCGCTGCAGAAACTTGAGCATACCCTCGTCTGTGATGTTGTCCGAGGAGTCCAAGTCCAAGGAGCTGAGGGATCTGGTGGGGTAAGTTGATAAGTCATTG
This sequence comes from Drosophila arizonae, assembly GCF_054131065.1. Taxonomy (NCBI): domain Eukaryota; kingdom Metazoa; phylum Arthropoda; class Insecta; order Diptera; family Drosophilidae; genus Drosophila; species Drosophila arizonae. The sequence continues at coordinate 20,247,392 of NC_142922.1, read as the reverse complement.
AATGTGATAAGTTACGCTAAGGCTTTGACCTGGTATTGCCCTGCTCCATCCATTGCTTCAATACGGTATCATTGAATCCATTGATTTGGCCAGCCGAGAGGAACTTCAGACTGGGTATACGAGTCAGCATGTCCACCAGGCACTCGGTGGTCAAGTCGGTGGCCGTTATATCCAGCTCCTGCAGTGCGCACTTATCCCATTCCACTTGCATCACAAACTCTGACTTCAGGCTGGTGCCATTCATCAGCAGGCAGGTCAAGCGCTTGGAGCGCTGCACCAAAGTCTTCAGCGTGGACCCGGTCACCTTGTTGCAGAAGTTTACCGCTAGGCACTCCAGCTGTATGCAATTGGAGCTGAAGGCATCAATGTGCGAGTCGTCTATGAAATTGATGCCATACAGGTTGATTACACGCAAATTGGGCGTGGCCGATTTAAGTTTGTGCACATTGATGACCTCATAGATTTCCTCCTCCTCTTCCTCGCACTTCTCGTAGGTGCCAACCAGGTGGAGCACTTCCAGGCCGTTGATAAAGTTGTAGATCTTGCGCATAAAGCCCTCCATGAAGATCACCTCCGACAGGCAGATGCACATGTAGCGCAGCTTCGTAGGAAACGCCTGCATCTCGCTGAAGTCATGCAGCTGCATGGCTACGCACGGTAAAAGAGATTAGTTATTAGTTAGTGACGAAACGACTCAACTACTTACCAGTTGAGAAGTCCAGCAGCATGTGGGTTAGATTGGGACATTTAGCCGAGAGCTCGTGGAGCACCGTATGCGTGATCAGCTCGATGGGCAGCTCGATGTAGCGCAGCGTTGGCCCGAATCTCACCGAAATGAGAGAGAGCAGCATTTCCAGAGAGCCAACGTGCAGCCCCGATACCTCCGGACGCAGCGAAACATTCTTCCACAGACGCGTATCGTAGGCGATCTTTCGCCAGCGACGACAGATGCGGGCCAGACGACAAATCTCCCGATGCGACAGATACGAAAATATATGCAACAGCACCTTGTCGGGCAGCTTCTCAATTGTCTGTGGGAGAAACAAATCACATATGTATATATTAACCTGATCGATCCATCGATATCTGGATGGCTTCTTCCGATCTGTTAGCTACCGTATCTGCAAAGGGACTACGCATGGTGCCATCGGACAGGTACACCTGGGAGGCCTCTACGGCCAGCTGGCCCCAAATATCGGTCGAAATATCCATTGCTCTATATAGTATAGATGCTTATATAAAAGAAATATGCGAGTGCGAGCGAAACGCGCGTTGTCGAGCACCTTCAACGTCTGTCTATCTGAATTTCTGAATTAGCTGTGGCTACTTGCCGCTACTGCGAGGAATCTCCAAAAAGCCCACAAACATTTGACAAACTCGCTGCCAGGCAGCCAGGCAGCTAAAGAGAAGCACTATCGATCGAGATCCTATTTATAGATGAGCGCTAGTAATGTTCAGAGCAACCAAAACAACAAAATGCCAAGAATTTCTAGAGCAGATCATTGCGTTTTGGTGGTCAAAAGAGCGAAAAACTCTGGGCTAGATGAACAGCTGATGGGGTAGGCAGTAGACCGACCATATACCTAGCTCTTAAGTCTTGTATATAACATACATACATATGCATTTATATATGTATATACTGTGTACATAAAATGTATACAAACTGTGTATGCATCTCATACTACGCAAACGATTTAATTTGTTTTGTTTACTGCATGTTTTTTTTTTTTTTTTTTGTTGAGAGGGGAATTTCTTAGCGGTACTCACCAGACGCGTCTTGACCACCGTCTCATCTCGTCCAATCGCCTGGGATGAGGTTTGCGCTGCCAAAACGTTCCAATTATCCATAATGACTTTCTAATACTTAAAAAAGACTTGCGTGCGCTAATCTGGCTGATTGTTGCGGGGCTGGCACTCTAAGATCTATTGTCTGTATAGTATATGGGCGTGTATATGGGCAGGCATCGGCTTGTGTCGGTGTATTTATTGTTGCTATAAGTAGCCAAGGAATTCATTCATCAATAATGTTGATAATGCAAATTAATCATTACTCTATACTACGTATACTTAACTTAATGGCTCTATGGTCTCGAGATACCCTGGGGAATACATGCTTCTCGATATTGCAATATAAATGGATTACTAAAACTAATATAAATGAAGTTACTAAAAAGCAGTGCTTTACCAACAAAATTAAGTGATAATAAATGGATCATATTATAAACAGAATTTTTTAAATTAAATTTTTTTTTTGCCTATTCTTTATTAAAGTACTTAAAAATGTCTTAAAAAGTATTTATTTTTATATATGTAAATTTAAATATATATACAAGTTATATATGATTTATTTTTATTTTTATTTATCTCATATATATATATTTTTTTTTAATAATTTCAAACTATTTTTTCTTTTTAATCTAATATCATAGAAAGCAATTTGTTGCTCAGTCTATAATATACTTATTGTACTATACTTGTACAAAGGAAAAAGAAACTTGAGTCCCATGAGTTTTTCTGAATTGCACTCATAGGATTCATGTTTTCTCGTACAAACTATAAGCATAATCTCTAATGGCTCAGAAATAGATTTTTTTTTTTAAGTGCATAGATATTGCTAGACATCACTATGGTACTACGGCTATCCAAAGCATTGATTACAAAATATATTATACAGTATTTACCCATTTTTTGTTAGAATTTATTAAAGGTCGTTTAGTACAATCTTTGAATGTAAAGATGTTTATAAATTAATTATGTTAATTAAGAACAAAATGTAGTTGACGTCTTCTACAATGACAACAGAGTCAATGCGTAATCATCTTGTATTTTACGTACAGTAGAAAATTAGACGAAATTTGTTAGTACTTATAATTTTATAATGTTCTGGGAAGATGGCAGACGGATTTGTTCTACCTTATGGGCTATTTATAGGCAATTGTTGGTCTGCAATGAAAATTATTTGCGGCTGCAATTTTGCAATTTCAGCAATTGCATGCACTTTCGTAACGTCCACAGTTGAAAGCACTCTTTATATTGGATAATTGTCACTTTTGATTTCACTTAGGATCTGCCTAGTACTAGCGACTAGTTGTTAGTCTATGTATTAGATAAATACTTTAAGTGTTTGGCTTTAATTGTATCTCTGGCTGAATTTCACTCGAATTTGTTCCGCGTAGTTGAGAGTTCTACAGCGCTCATGCAACTGAGATCAGGCGTCCGCGAAAAATGGTTTTTGCCAAAATGAACATGGCCCAGTCATGGCGGCCAGCCAGTACAGTATATGGTACGGAGCAGGATGAAACAGCATGGGGCGGGCCGCTGGTGTGTGCGCGTCATTTGTTGTGGCCGGCAGATGCTTGGCAGGCTGTCTAAGTGATGGCGCCTGGCCAAGAATCAGGCATCTTTGTTGTTGTCATACACCTTTCATTCATATTATGCAAATACAAATTCTTACACGGTGCTTTCTTAGTCATGTCGCGTCATTTCAAATAGTAACGAACAGAACTGCCAAGTTGGTTTTTACTCATAACGCATGAGGCAGCTCCATACACACAAACAGTGTTGCCAGATTAGCTATTTAATAGCATTTTTAGCTATTTTTGAACCCTAAATGCTATGAAAATTTTGAATATGCTATTAGCTATAAATTTAGCTATTTTACAAACGAATAGTTTGAATTTGATTTTAGTATTTAAAGCAAAAAAAAAAAAACATTTTTCGATTAAGTCCCAAATTGTACGTAATGATGTGCGCGATACCACCACCACGACTTTATCGTACTTATAACATCAGTTGTGAATTTACACCATCGCTAATTATTCTTGACGCGCTTCTTGGCATTAATTGTATGTGATGGATAAAAAATATAAGCAGAAATTTCGTGATTCCTGGAAAACAATCACCGAATTTAAGAATTGGATTAAGGAGGATGAGTCGGACAACAGGCGGACGTATTGTATATACTGCAAATGCAGTGTTTTTGCCAAATTGCACGATATTAAAATGCATGCCGCGACAAAAAAAACATAAAACTGCGATTGGCGTCTTTGGGCAAAAAATTTAAACATTTTCCATGATTTCATTTAAACATGATTCCAGTTAATCAAAAATATAATTCTGATGATGATTTGGATGTGGATCAAATTGTAACATTATTAAATAACATTTAAAAATAAAATTTAAAGTAAATGCATAATGCATAAAGGTTTCAGCTATTTTGTAAGCTATTTTAAAATTTGTTTAGCTATTTTCAGCTATTTTTTAGAGACGATTTTGCTATTTTTATGTCTCAAAACCTGGCAACACTGCACACAAATGCTCGCCTGCTCTCGCGCTCTTACCATGTGCCTGTTCATTCTCACTCTCTCTCTCTCTCTATCTCTCACTTCCAGCGCTCGTTCTGATCGGAGCCAAAACAAGACTAGATTCAGTTGTTTTATTGCTGCGCGCGCAGACGGTTGGTTGTTCGGTAAACGTAAAGTGTCTGTCGACGTAGGTGTGCCAGCTTAGTGCGCTTGTGTAAGTGTATGTGTCAGCAAACTGTTCCTGCCGATAAGCTTACATTTCTGCTAAAGTTTGTTGGTTTCGCCTTTTGTTTATTTATATTTTCATTGATGAAAATAAAAAAAGTTCTAATTTATTAAAAACTGAGCAACGGCTGCAACGGCATTACAAATGTTTGTTTATATTTGGTACAGTGCAGCAAATGCACTTGTATTTGCGTGTGACGCCCAAGAGCGCGTGAGAGAGCGAGTGCGTGAGAGAGAGTGCAATAAGAGCTGCGCTGGTGTGCGTTGCTCAGCGACGCCGACTTCGCAGTTAGCAGCGCAGTTCGCCCAAAGACCAACAAATGCAAATAATAAAATAATAAACAAATTTCAAGAAATTATTTCATGTGTGTCATTAATTAATTAATATTAAATTTCAAGCAGCCCCCACCCATTCCTTAAAAAGATGTCGTACGGAGCGGAACGAGCGCTCTCCTATTTATATCCCTTTATCATTGGGGCGTCGCTGATCTGCTGCATTACCTCAGCAGTGGCCTGGACGCATTGGCGCTATGTGCTCAACGCTTGCCCAGATACCAATTGCGGCTGTGTGCTGCACGGCCGCAGCACCTATAACAGCTTCGAAGGTGGCAATATTGCATATTGCCACTACGCCACCTATGGACTGCTTCTGCCCCTGGTCTTTGCCGTGGTGCTAGGCATCTATCATTGCTATCGCATGTGCATCGGCAAGGGACAGCGCAAGGCGGGCACCACAACAATTAGACAACGGTAAGTGCCGCACAATTCTAAGCAGACGGAGGTCATGCGGGTTAATCGCCAGACACAGCATCTTGCGACACTCGCAAGGCTGGCCTAATTAAGCCTTATGCTAATGTGTGCCGCAAATGGAAGATGACCGAAGCAAATGCGAGACTTTGCACCAATTCAATTAAATTTTTAAGTGTTTATTACTCATGCGTTGTTCTGTTTCCGCTCTTCCGCCTCTTGCAGCTCCGGCGACATGGTTGTGGTAACCACGGAGTCCGAACTATCTTCAGACGGCCTCTCCCCTTACTACTGTAGGTATTATCTCTGCCCAGTCAGCGATTCGATTAATTGGTGTGCTTTCTTATCTAGGGCTACCTGCCACGGTTATATCGGTCATTATGGCCATTTACCAGCTGATCTATGCTGCCGTTTTTACCGATGGATTCGAAGTCACCTGCAAACAGTATCGCGAGTCCTTGCTGAAGGAAATTCAAGGCGTTGGCAACATAGTGCCCGTGATCAAGGCCCGTTTGTCCTGTGCAGCTGTGTTTGATTTTATGGACTTTCTCGTGGAGAGCATATCATATGAGCGTCGTCGCTATGGACGTATCAACACGGCTGCTTGTTTGTACTTCACCCTCGTTCTAGCCTGGCTTACCCTATTCGGTTGGATAATCATAAGTGTGATCAATATTGTAAACTTACGCCGCACACGCTCGGCTCGAGTTTAAATTGCGAAAAATGACAACGAAACGAGACAAATTTCTCAGCACGATTATTTTAACATTTTATCATACAAAGCACATTCCGCGCCACTTATTTATTAGATCTTAATATATAACGTCCACGGCTTTAGCCGCCATTTACGCCTTGTACAAATAAAAGTATGAACAATTTACATTTAAAATAAATCGATTTTGTAGTAATTGGGAATTTTAGGCGCGCTATATTAATCGATATATTCAGAAGTAATTTGAACATTAAGTCTGGCTACGTTGAATATTAACGGGTTTATTCATATCCAAAGCAAATGAAGGAATATAATACTAATAAAATCACTAAATTGTAATTATGTGTCAAAAGCCTTGTATAATAATAAAAAATTAATAACATTCATGAATGTAGGGTACGTAAAGTATTCCAACAAGCGAAATTTTGTACTCGATAGTTGGCAGCACCGTGTATAGTAGCAAAAACATCGATAGCGTATTTATATCGAACATATCTTCGATTGTACTGCTGACGTGCCGCAACCGAATTTGTTTACGCATATAAAGTGCAAAATTGTCCGAAATCTCAATATGCTTGATATACAAACACATATGGTAAGTGAAATATAGTGCTCTCGGCTTCTATCACTTAAGCTATTTGAAATTCTTAGGACTTTGTTGGCCAGGCCAAAGCTGAACGCTGGTCCCGTATTATCATAACACTCTTTGGAGTAATTGGTCTCATTTATGGGGCCGTGGTGCAGCAGTTCTCCCAAACTGTTTACGTGCTGGGTGTTGGCTTCCTGATATCTTCACTGGTCAGTGGTTTCCCAATATTACCATTTATGTTAATTAATAGCTTATATACTCCATCACTCGCTTAGATAACGATTCCCCCATGGTCCATCTATCGCAGAAACCCGCTCAAGTGGCAGAAGCCGGTAAACACTGAGCAGAAGCAAGTGACAAGTGATTCCAGCGATGAAGGCAAAAAGAAAAAGAAATAGTTGTAGCTATATAATTATAAATAAATAAAACTTCAGTTGTAGACATATGAATGGAAGTAACTTCAGTAAATCGTAATTCCACTTTAATAAATATTGACAGAAATTTGTGCTTAAATTGGACGACGATACGATATCAGGTCGTTGTGATCGTAGTACTTGTGTATGAGATCGTACATACTGGAAAAGAAATACAACAGATTGTCGTACTGCCCGTTATATGGCGATTCGGGTTCTTCACAATCCGCGGGCGCCACCACCGTGAGCGGCGCTGCCAGCAGATGGAAGCCCTCGGTAATCTCGAGATTGTCCAGGCCTCGATAGGCCGCATTGAGGCCCCATGCATTCACGTGCATCTCCAGCACAAACTGATGAATGGCCTCGATGGTAGCCAGATACCAACGAGGACTGCCTCGCTGATGCCGCCAGAACTGCGACAAGCGATTCTGGAGTACCACAGTGCGCAGAGCTCGCACACGCTCATCTGCATAGATGCTGCGACTCTGGTTCCAGGTGCTGTCAATGAATACGGCTCGGCGTACGGGTAGATTGCCGAAGGTATAGCACCTGGGGCTTTGTGTCGGTTCCGTTTCACCAACAATCTCATCCATGCGGCGTCGCAGCATTGTGCCCATGTGATGGCCCTTGGGCAGGCCGTAATTGTCATCGATGTTTAGGCGGACGTCACGCTCGAAGAGCTGCGGCACCGTGAGACTCGTGGCACTGGGAAAGATGAGCACCACTCCATCCTCCTGCCTGTAATCGGGTATATCGGGATAGGTGTGGATGCGGACATTGTGGGGAGCCAATACTGCTGCATGCGCTGCTGTGCTTTTGCCATCAATCTCCTTCTTGTGCTTGATGATGTCTATTTGCAGGGGCAGCTCGACCAATGGCAGCAGGTTAACCAATTTGCCAACTGGGACGTAGCAATTGTAGCAAAAGAATTTGCGGGACCGATTGCAGTGGCGGCAACTGTGGCGGCCCTCGATTGTGTCCAGCACCGAGTTATCCGCAATGCGCATGTTGACGAACGGATACTTGCGTGGTTGTCCCTTTGCGGCGACGGGATGTGTCATCGTCGCGGTCAGGTGATCCTTGCACAAATACGCTTAAAGCAGTATCCAAAGGAATTCTTCAGAAGCAGAAGAAATTTTGATGGTGTTGCCATATGATTATATGAATGCTTGTGTGCTTGTTTGCACATCTGTTTGAAAGAGTCTGGCAGCACCAAAAGTGCTGCCCAAGTGCTGCATGCAGGTAAAAGCTGCTTGCAATATCACTCTGTGGAGCGCTAAAATAATAATTTGAATTGAATCAGAAAGTAGTTATATTTCATATATAATTTTATTTGCCATCAGAATTTTAATTCTCTTACGATTTAAACAAATTTTGCACAGCGTATAAAACCATCGCTGCTTGCAATATACACACAATTGTCGGAGCCACAACAAATAGAATTCACACAACTGCCCACATCCACTTCGCCGAGAGGCGTTGGCTGCTTTGCCGCCAAGTTTGTCCAGCCTTTGACCTTGTTGTCATAGCCACCGGAGTACAGGTGATCCTCATCGCCGCATATACTATTCACAATCATGTCATGGCATTGCTGCGATTCGGATAACAATCAGAACGGCCCAAAGAACTTGAGATATGCTGGACTCACCGGCAAATGCCACACTTGGGAGAACTTGTGCTGTGGCAGATTATTGATCAGCTGCAAGCCCATGCCAGTGCGATCGGGAAATGCTAAATAGGTTCGTTTCTCCTCAACCAGTGGGCCGAGCAGTGTGAGAGGCGACTTTCCTGGTATGACCATCTTGTTGCTATACTTACCCGACTTGCCCTCGACTATGACTGAGATAACCACATCCAAGTCGCGCACTGTGTAAATGAGCTGCTGCTCCCCGGCTAGTGATTTGACCTCCTCAACCAGGTTGTACTTGAAGAGCATGCGATCGTTACTCCAGGTGGTGACCACGCCCTTGTCGTCGCCCGTATAGAGCACTGGTCCGGCACAGTACATGGCCTGGATGGCATCGTCGCAGCGGAACAGCTCCTGCACGGAGGCATCCTCGTACGGCGGCAACGTGTACTTAACTTGGCCATCACAGCTGCTCGAGTACAGCTTGCCCTGCTCATTTACGGCCATGCAATAAATGTACGCATCGTGGGCATTCAGAGTGCGCAGCAGCTGCAGCGACGCTGACCAAACCTGCGGAGGGGCGACAGCTGAGTGGATGAGCGCACTAAACCTAACCGAGGGGCTAATTGAGTAATTACACGTATTTTGCCATCAGCTCCGCCGGAGAAGAGCTGATTATCGAAGTACGCCACACAGGTGGCGTCGCCCTCGTGTGGCTCCGAAGAGGTGAACTCGATGCGAGCGTCGGGCATCTGGCGAGCGATTCGAAACAAAACTGGCCAAACATGAACCAGCACGATTAGTGCGACCCACCAAATAGCAAACTCTATATACATATATGCGTCTATATAGGCACCGCTCTCTGGCGGCTATTTATAAATATGAAAATCGTACACTGCCCGTGAGAAGTAAACGCACCAAGTTCCATTTTTATACATATATTTTTAAAACACTTTAGTTTCACAATTGAATTTGCAATTATTTAGTTTTCAGCAAGTAAATACATAGAAATAAGTACATTTATGTATATATATATATTTATATATAATATTAGTCGAGATTGCATTTCTTTCGCATTGCCTTAAACCAAAGGTCGCAATTAACTGTTAACTAATGGAACTAAAAACTGGATTCAATTCCCTTTGACCAGGTATCACAAAAGTAGCTTTAACTCAAACACATGGAAACCATATATACGTACGAAACTTAACTTAATACGTGTTTTCGCTATATGTATTCAATATGCAATTCTCTACATTTGACTTTCTGGAATTTTCTTTCATTTCTTGTTTATTATTTTCATTTTAATTTTTATTTTTTGCAGATTGTCATTAAGCAGACAATTAAATTATGAACTTTTATTCTAATTTTAGTTTCATGACGAAATTGATTTCCATTTTTTATTCCATTTACGCGTCTAACACAAAGTGATCTTGTTTTCTTAATTTTTTATTTTTTTTTTATTATTTTTTTTTTTATAGATGTTTGATTATGCATAAACCGACATTTTGTCAGCCTAACTTATTTTTTATTTCGAACTGTCACAAGGTATTCTATAAAGTGACCAAGCAAGAGAGATACTACTTCCGATCGATTCATTTCAGCAGTTGACTAAGTGATCGATAACAGTTGTCCTAATTATACGCTAGCAGGTTTACTACTTTACCAAAGCTAAAGTTCATCTTTCGAGACGCAATCGCTGGAATAGCCTCTCACATATAGAATAGAATCATTTAAAACTCAGCCTTACGCTTGAAGCGCTGCAAGCAGCGATAGGCCTTTTAATGATATGATATTCCGAATAAAAGAAAATCGAAGTTCGCGTAATATCTTACTTGGCTTTTGATTTATTACACTTGATTTATCTATGGTCACCCTGCACATTTATATTCCATTTCAATTTCTCGAATACCTTTAACTAATAATATTGATCGGCAATTGCGTTTAGTTTTTTGATAGTTTGTTTAAAATTTAACACGTTGTTGAATCTTTAGTTTTATATATATATTATTCTTATCATGGATATTGTAAGCATTTATAGGGGAAGGTCTTTTTTTATAGAACCCAATTCGCCTCTTAGTTATAATTCTCGCCTTGCGTATTTTCTAGTGGCTCGTGCAGTTCGCTTCGATTTGCAGAATCGTTTTTACTTAGGCTAGGGACATAGATTTACGTAAATATATATGTATATATTTAGAAATATATTTATGTGCATACAGCTAATAGACACACATTCGTCATTGATATATAGCTAGCCAGAGCTTACTTAACTATGGTATAATACACACAATAAATAAAATACGTATACAGAATAAACACACATTTGAGTATTGCTTAGCTCTCGGACCTTAACTAAGATGTTTTTGCGCTTGAGTAGAGCTTTAATCTGGTATTTGATTCGAGCGCATTGAATATCACTTGCACCGACATCCGCATTCAGCATACTGAGATGCCCATAACCTCTGGGCATTAGACATAGTAGGCATTGTAGGGATTGCGCTTCTCCAAACAGGGCAGCACGCACTCGAGCGTATTGCGGAAGGCGTCGCGAAAGTCCCGATTGAAATAGGCGTAGATGAGCGGATTGAGTGTTGAGTTAAAGTAGCCAATCCAGAAGAGCACCACGACAACCACATCCGGGCAGGGGCAAGCGGCGCCACACAGCGACGTGATAACATACCTGATATAAACATAATCACACATACATATTGAGAGAGAGAGAGGGAGAGAGAGAGAGAGAGAAAGAGAGAGAGAGGGAGGTAGATGTAATGCCCTGGGCATTGCTTACCATAGGAAAAAGGGCAGCCAGCACAGCAGAAAGACGCCCATTATGATGCCCAAAGTGCGGGCGGCCTTGTGCTCGGCCTTCCAACCTTTCGCGGGTCGCACCGAGCCGCCTGTTCGGGTCAGATAAAGAGAGATGAGATGAGATGATGAGATTTCGATGAGAGTTACAAAGCTGATAAGCTAAATTTGAACTTTGGCACAGAATTAGGACCGTTGCTGCAGCTGCACAAATTCTGTTCAATGTTGTTTCACTAGCTGTGTGTGTGTGTGGGTGTGTGTGTGTGTGTGTGAATACTTTGAATGCCTCATATGCCAAGGCGTGTTGTGCCATGTGTGACGGTTCATGTTTAACTTTGACATTAATATTGCTGCTGTAGTTGCTTGTCGCAGTTGTTGTTGTTGTTGTTATTATTCTTGCTGTTGATGTTGCTGTTGTTGTTGTTGTTGTTTCGATAATAAACACAATCCAGCACCGAGTTTTTACCCCAACTTTGGTTCGGCGCCATTTAACCAGACGAGAGTAATCGAGATTTTGTGTGTGTGTGTGTGTGTGTGTGTAGAAGAAGTAATAAAAGCAAAGCAAACAATTGAAATCCTACAGTGCTTGAATAGATACAAGCACCCACACAAGCAAACACCAACACACACACACCCACACATACCCACACATACCCACACCCACCAACACTTAGATTCGCACACGTACCAAATATAAACAAAAACAGCATTGAAAAGTGAAAGTACATAAACAAAATGAAACAAAATCCGACGGACAAACAGACAAACGGTAAGCAACAGGAAATGGCAAACAAGTTGACGACCTTATCGCCCGAAATGATAATGTAAAGAAATAGGCAAACGTTGGCTGGGAAAGCAAAAGAAAATGCACGTGCATAACGGTGGCAATTATGTACAGCATCAAGCAGCACCGAAAAGGACCTCAAGCAAACAATATAAAAAGACGGCATTCGCCGGTTAGTGTTAAATGTATAGGTATTTCTTTCCATTATAGCTGTTGATACTTTAATTTCGTAAAACTATAAAATATAAGTTATTTTGTTACTTATATACAGAGCGTTGCTTTTAGATATCTTTGACAATATTTTAGAATTATATACAAGGTGCGCAGACTATGTAAGCTCTGTACAATGAGTTCCTGACCAGCTGTCCTCATGAACTCATGCTAGGGACTTGATGTTTGGATGATATATAGTGTGTTTGGATATTTATGTATATATTTAGAAGCACATCTATATACAATGTAAGCTGATATAAGTAAACTGTTTTATCATCGATTTAAATATTATATACATGTTTTTTATATTTCGTACTTAAGTAGTCTTTATCTCGTATAGTTCTAGAGATCTAAAATCAGCAAGTTCTTAGCATGGACTTACAGTGCTAGGTACGTCTATTGAGCTTTTTAATATGTCGTGGTAAATTCGAAAACAGGACTAGACGTTCTTATATATTTTTAAAATTTTTTTATAAATATTTCTTTTCTATTCTACATAGATAAACGCTGTCTATGATTATGCATTATATTGTTTTAATTATAGAAAATTAAGTGCTCAACATTGATTTTTTCTCAGTACCCAAAAATTATCGGATTCCTATCTGCCTATAGGAAAGTCTTAGTTACGTTTGGATTTAGCTTAAAGCTAAGTTTAGATCTGTATAAATCTGATGCTAATAAGTTTACTGTTTTATACATTGGCTTGCTGCTATTTCTAAAACTCTTTCTTGTAATATTATTATAATATAAAAAATTATAGAAAGAAACCTTTTCATAATGACATGAACGATTGGGATTGTACAACATTTTATAGAGTAAGAGTGATCTGTATTTACAAGTGTGGCCGAGTTTTAGTGGCTGTGCGACTCTTGGTTTGTGGGGAGGAGCTGAATGAATGACACATATATAGATATTGGGTGTTGGCTGAGGAAATGCATGGCGATTAAGCATGTCAGAGCAACAGAGTTAGAAAGAGCGAGAGAGAGAGAGAGAGAGAGAGAGAGAGAAAGAAAGCGGATGGGAGAGTGGTTCGGTTGGGAGTACGAATGAGAAGTATGTGTTGCGGAGATGACAAAACAACTCACCGGCTGCACCACAGTGACTACATCCGGTTTTGAAGCGCTGCTTCCGGTTCTTGCTCTGCTGCCAACACGCTGCGAGCGCCGCCATTCGATTGTGCCAGAAGCGTGATCGCGTGGGCGTGTCCGGAGCCGAAGCCGAAGCCGAAGCCGTAGCCGTAGCCGTAGCTGAGGCCGGATCGTGACAACTACGTTTACTACTTGCTCTGATTGAGGTGTTGGTGTCGTTGGTGGTATTGGTGGTGGTGGTAGTGGTGGTGGTTGTGGTGGTGGTGGCGGTAGCATTAGCGGTAGCGGTGTCGGTGGTGTTGGCATCGACGGAGATGTCGGCACCACAGAGCGGACACTTTGGCAGCGGGCTGGCGGCCGGGGCAAAGGTAATGCCTCGCGGCTTTTGCTCAATATTATCGGCCTCGTCTTCATCCACAAAGATGCAGATGCCGCCGCGTCGTATTAGCGAAGATTTATTCGAAAATTCGCGCTCTGATTCGAAGTTTTTTTTGTATATTGGAGGACGATCACAATTGGAGTTGAGTTGGAAGAGTTTTTGACATTGGATATTGAACACATTTTGATGATTTCATTAACATATATATATATATACACATACACACACATATATATATGTAAATACAGAAAGAGAAAGAGAGAGAGAGAGAGAGAAAGAGAGACAGGAACATATATATATAGATATAGATAGTTTGTAATTGTTATATACATATTTGTGTGGGCCTAGGTACACGACGCATGCCTGCCATGCAACAGTAAATGGGGCAAGAGAGGTGAGGGATTTATAATGCATACATACGTAACACATACAGTAGAAGAGGAAGAGTATATATAGAGAATAGCTGTCAACACCACCGAATAGTCAAGTATTTCGCTCTCGACTTCACTCAGACTCAATGCAAGTCAACTGCCACATTTGCTCCTCACTCGGTCAACCAGGCGATTTATGATTTACAAATGTGCGAACTAGCAATTAATTAAGTGCTATACGGGCAGTAGGCAAGCCTTTTCTATTAGCGCCTACGGCTACGCGCAGCCAACGATCTAGAAAGCGATTTGCTAACACATAAACTAAGTATTTTCTATGTGAGACATGGGCAATATTTCGACTAGGTCAGATCATGGCAAAGGCCGCAATTAGTCAAATATAATCACCAAAGCGCCTGAGAGGAACTCTTCAATATTTAAGCTAACACAATTAAAATATAAATTATTCAAAAGCTGCCAGCACTTAGCGACGGCTGGCAATAAAAGTTGAGCAAGTTTCCAGATATAATTAATTAACGATTAAGTAACTTCATCCTAGACGATTGGACTTTCTAGTTTGTCTTTGTTTTGTCGTGCAGAAAGAGAAACTCGTGAACAAATTGAAGATACGAAATTGTGAATAATCATTCGAAATGCTAATAAAAAATATTTGTCAACTTTAGCCATTTGAAATCATCAGAAATTATTTTAAATAATTTATTTAATTATTATAAAACTAGTAGTAAAGTAAATTTAATTTAGATAAAGATAAATACGAAATCTAGCTGCAATTTATAAAAGAATTTAAATAAAGATTCAGATCAATCCTTAAAAATTTTTTTAATTAGGGGCAAAAAAAAAATATAAAAAAAATTAGATAAAAAAAAAAAAAATAATAAATAAAATAGACAAATCCCAAATCAAACAGCAGATTATAAAAAACAAAACAATTATACCCTGATTTCCCATTTTCAATGGGTTCAGGGTATAAAAAGATTTAATATGTTAAAATTCCAATTCATATATGGCTTCAAATTTTGCAAATTATAAAGACATAAAAACTAATTTAAAAATAAATTAATGTAAAAACATACATAAATTTACTTATAAGTAAGTTCAATTTGGATTAGAAAAAATTCCAATTAATATTGTCATCCAAATATTTTTGAAAATTATAATTAATAAATTAGTTTAAATGACGATAAAAAAAAAAAACAAATTTTAAAAATAATAATTAATTCATAAGTTTAAATATAAGCACAGAAACAAAATAAATTTAAAAGAATTATAATTGAATGAATTAAAGTACATAAATTTGTTAAAATATAAATAAAATGAAAATTGATATTAAATTTCGTATCGGTTGTAGACATATCTGAAACTCAGCTGCAAATGATGAATTAAAATTTAAGTTCTCATTCAAATTTTGCTAGGTATATGGATAGCGCCCATAAATAAAGTCCAACATAAATTACGCATATAATTCAATAGAAATATACGAGAAGGCGTTCTCAAGTTCCGATAAGCACTCAGACGCAACGACCTTGACCATGACCTCTGTTGACCATTCTGAAGTGTTGCCCATGCCCGAGTCGCTTGAATGGCGCTCCGTTGTAATATTTTAGGGGGTGGATGGGCTGGGCTGGCCCGTACTTACTTGCCGAGCTGGTGGAGACGCGTCCCATGGGTATGTAGCTGCGACTGTCGCCGTGCTCCTGGGTGAAGTTGATAACGTTGACATCGTAAGTGACCACGGACGCCTGCCGCTTCCGCATTGTCTGAATGCCCTCGTAGCCGGTGAGCATGCTGCAGCGTTGTCGTCCGCCGGAAGCGCCAACATCCGCCTCGGCGTTGCTATCTTTGCGCTTCAGCAGCGGCGATGTGATGTCCTTGTGCTCGCCCAGGACATGGCCATCGCTGCCGTCCACTGGCGACAGCGTCGAGTCGAGTATGATTTCGGGCTTGGGTGATATGTTGGATGGCTGCGGATGCGGATGCGGATGCGGCTGCAGCTGCGGCTGCGGCACCGCCAGATTGGTGACCACGTCCAGTGATATGGTGGATGTGTCACTTGGCGTATAGCCATTGGCGGCGTGCGGCGGCGGCGACAGGAAGTACACGTTGATGGACGCCGATGGGGGAGCATTGGCAGCTGCTGCACTCACTGCTGCCGGCGTGTTCGGTGGGGACATCATATAGTTGGAGCACACCTGATCGCTCAGCGTGCTCATGCGCTGCGGCGCCGCCTGACGCCTGGACCTGCACTGCTCGCCCATGGGAAAGCTCAGCGAGCGAAAGATCTCAGCCAGCTCCGAGCTGCTCGCGATCAGCATGCCGCTCTGCTCGGGCAGCTCGGGCAGCTCGGGCGGCGACAGCGACGGTGGCGGCGTGGCCGGCTGCTTGGGTGACTCGGCGAAGCAATCGGCCAGCT
Organism: Drosophila arizonae; assembly: GCF_054131065.1. Taxonomy (NCBI): domain Eukaryota; kingdom Metazoa; phylum Arthropoda; class Insecta; order Diptera; family Drosophilidae; genus Drosophila; species Drosophila arizonae. Next base: position 20,230,707 of record NC_142922.1, on the reverse strand, counting down.
GGGCCAGCTCATCGCCGCTGATCCCACTGATGCCATTGATGTTGCCCACGATGGCATCGTTGCCAAAGTCAATCAGCTGCAGGCCATGGCCATCCGGCGCAGTTGCCGCCGCGTTCTGCTCGCTGAGCACGTTTATGTCCAGCAGGATGTCCGGCTTGTTGGGCGTCGAGTCGGTGTCGCTGTGCTGCCGCGCCCGCTGCTCAAGTTTGCGTTCCTTGGCGCCGCCGCTGCCGCCGGCGCCGCCATTGTAGCTGTGCGAGAGCTTGCGATTGCGCGATCGCCGAAAGAAGCCGGAGCCCTCGGAGTTGGCCTGCTGGCGTTTCTTTTCGATGGCGAAGCACTCGGCGCTGGAGCGCTTCGTCTTGGCCAGCAGCGACATCAGATTGAAGCCCCTGTCCTTGCTGGGCAGATCGGGCGCCTTCGCCTCGCCGATGCTGCGCATAAACTCCGAGTCGCTGGCAGCCAACGCCTTCTGCCCGCTGGCTGCGGCTCCGGACTTGAGGCGTATGAAGTCCGACTCGCTCAGCGCGGCATACTTGCCGCCCGCCGCGTTCGTCTGCCGCTTGAAGTACAAGTAGTTGTCCTCGATGAGTCGCTTCAGCTCCTTGTTGTCCTCGGCCAGCGGCAGGTGCGTGTCATAGTGGTCCGTCGTCTCGCTCTCATCGCTGTTCAGCCCGAACATGCGATAGGCCATCGACTCCGGCTCTGGCTCGCTGTTGCCGCTGCCGCTGGTCAGGCTCTGCTGCTGCTGCACCGCCGCTGCCTCGGCGGCCACAGCTGCCGTCACGGCTGGCTGCGGCAGCGGCAGCGGCTTCTTTGCCAGCGTCTCTCCCCATATCTGCGGATCGAGCACAGGCACCGGCGCCTGCAGCTGGCTGGCGCCTGGCAGCTGCTGCTGCTGCAGAGCCATCATCGACGGCGCGCTGTCCGTGTGCGTGACCTTCTCGTAGCGCTCCTGCTCGAGGTCACGCAGATCGATGCTGCTGCGGCTGAGCCGGCGTGGTGGCGGCGATGGCACACGCAGTTCATCGCACTCGTCCTTATCGTCGTCCTCATCAGTGGCTGTCTGCAGCATGTCCTGTGAAGCCAATGAAAGCACATTAAGGCCAGTGAATTATGAGCTCATGTTAGACCGAGAATAACACAATTACCAAAGTTATCTTAACTAGTAAGACTATAAGTTATAAATAATATTCATATTTATTCTTTATTTATTTAAAAATTATTTATAAATAAGAGAATTACTTTATGCATATGTAAATATATTTTAAGTTTTTTCCTCTCTCTTATTTAAAAATATTCTCTTGGCCTATCAAAGGAATATTTATTTTTACATTTGCATAAATAAATGTTATTTGTGAGGCGGACAGTTCCCTACCTCAAATTATTCGAGCCTTTTTCGCCTTCAGAATCGAAAGCTACTTAGGAGACTATGAAGTACACTGCTCGAAATATTCTTTTTCAAATTCTTAGAAATACAATTTAATAGCGAACTGAATTTCGATACGTTTTCCTTATTTTTCTCTCGCCGAGCTATAAAAATGCGCTGAGGGCTGAAAAGAAACTTGAGCAAAGTCAGTATTTGACCTTTGCGATTGCTCGATGGACTGTTCCAGACGTGTTCAATAAATTTTGCCAAAAATTATATGCAAATCTATTCACAACAATCATGCACTGAAAATTGTAGAGCATTGAGCGTATTCAAGTGAAGCACAATACATATATTATGGGAGTTCAATGGAATTATGAGCCGAGTTCTTTACCTTTGTTATCATTAGCTATTGGAATCGACGGCTCCATTACAAATACAAACATACCTCGAGATTGCTGAGCGCACTGTTGGTCTCCTCTCGAGCCGCCTTGGCGCTGATGTCACAGTCGCTGGGATGCAAGTAGCTCAGGCTGGTGGGCTGCTGGGTCTGGCCCATGTGGACGCTGTTCAGCAGAATGTTGGAGCTGGTGCGGCTTAAAGCCTTGCGCTGACGCACAGCCTCCCTGGAAGCAACAGACCACAAATGGTTCGAATTATAAAACAATTTCAGTACACCCAGCCGAACGGGGGCTGGATGGGCGAGACCTACTTAAAGATGCGCCAGTACATAACCAGCATGACGATGCCCGGTATCCAGAAGCTCACTGAGCTGGAGATGAGGGCGTAGGCCTTGTTGACCACAAACGAACATTGATCCGGATGAAGCGAGACCTCGCGCAGATGCTCCGCCGTCGTGTACCAGCCCAGGAAAATGGGCGTGAACGAGATGAGGGCGGGCAGTATCCAGACGTTGGCCAGCATAAAGCAAACTGTTCGATGTGTCATATTCAGCGGATACTCCAAGGGACGCACTATCGCGTAGTATCTGCAGTGGGGCAGCAGCGAAAAAAAAAGAAAAAAAAAGAGAGAAATTCTTCATTTGACAATGTTGCACGGGGCGTATGAAAATATTCCTGGGCCAAAGGTTGCATTAAGAGCAATGCAGCGCGTAATTGCTGTATGTACACATATTTATTTGAATACATTCTTATTTATCTTTTTAAAAGGTATATTTATATAACCTCAGCTTGTATACAACTTGAAACTGATTTCACATGAATGTCTTATATATGGACTATAGAAATGCACAGGCATTGTGAGAGTTATGCTCGTGCAATAATTAATTAAAAACAATTTATCAGATATAATAATTCAAAGGGGCAGATATTCGTTGTAAATGAAGAGGCTGGAGCTTGAGCCTTCTGCTTATCGGCAGAGAAAAATCAGTTGAAGCACTGATACTCATACTCATGCTCATACTCACACTCATACTCATATTCATACTCATAAGAATCGTTTGTTTATTGAAGTTTCACAGGAATTTCGATGGGAAGAAGTATTAATTAATTTGGTTCAATTTCTTGCGCGTTCTTTTTGTTATTTTTGCTGCCTTTCGGGTTTGTGGGTTTTGCGTGTTTTGCCAGGGCCTGCGAAAGGTGTGCGAAATATAAATTAATTAAAGCAGACAAACAAAGGCTCCAGCCATTGGCCACTGGGCATTCGCTATTGCTGTCCCAGCTGCTTGGGCTTCCTCTTAGCCCACAGCTCCAGTTAACGGTTACAGACTCGACTTAGGGGCGTAGTCGAATGGCCCATTGCTGGTGTGCAAATCATTTGGGCCGCATTCATCATACGGCCCGGCTCAATGTTTGCTTTTGATGTGCGCGCCTTTCACGGTAATTAATCGTTTCTTGCCGGCAGAGTGAGATTCTGGCCACAAGATTAATGGAGCCGCTATTTAAAGCGCCTTCAGTCGCACGCCCAAGTGTGCTTATATTGCGTTTAATGTTGTCTGGAGTGGGGGGTGGGGGTTGCCTGTACACTCACCTGTCCACGGATATGCAGCACAGATGCAGTATGCTCGCTGTGGAAAAGTAGACATCCAGACTGTTGTATACGTTGCACATGAACGGCCCGAACATCCACTTGCCGCCAGACAGCTCCACGGACGCGTTGAACGTCATCGCACAGAGGGCGACCAACATGTCGGCCATTGCCAGCGAGACAACGAAGTAATTTGTTATGACGCTGCAAAGCGAGACAAAAGAAAGCGCTACATTAAATGGACATTGCGGTTTACGCTCCACAGCAACCACCAGCCACCAAGCCACCAAGCCACCAAGCCACAAGCCGCCCACACAGTAAAAGCCTCGTCAAGCAAACGACATTGCATTTGCTTGCAGTGCAGCAGGCCCATCTCCGACTCGCATTCGCCCTCAGTGCACTCCATTTCCAGCTAGCTCACCTCAATGCAGCAATTTCTCCACATCCTTGACTGCCATAAGTCATTCGCTTGACTAGCTATGCACCCGCTGCAGTGCCTGAGCCAGCCAAGTTGCCCCAAGTGTCGCGTTTATGCGCCAGCTCGTGCCACGAATACGAAATTCTCCTGCTCAGACAGCGATAAATATTTTCGTCGGCATTGATGAAACTATTTCAGTCACTTTGAGCTTGATTGCCTGCTTCCTGTTACTTATTAAATTTATACATTTTTAAGACGGGGACTAATCTCATGCAAGTTTTATCGTCTTTGACAAAGGATATTGCTGCAGTAATCAATTGCAGATGCTTTGACTAGAGACAAACGCAGCTTAGAGTCTCTGTTTCTGTGCTGCTAATGCTGCTATTTATGATAATTATGTTCGATGAATTATATTGATTCTAATTTGAAAGCTTCTGGCTCTTCTGGAATGTGCTTACTCGAGATAACTACTATAAATATAAATAGAATCCCGATAATTCGAAATGGCAAGGGGATCAGCTCTTTTTCGACTTACACAGAAATTCAAATTATCGAGGATTGTTTCTTTTCAAGGGGATGGAACTTTTTTCGATATATAGCGTTTTTTGATTTAGGTACGAATTATCGAGACTCGACTATATTTAGTTTTTTAATTTAGTTTATGATCATACTCATTTACGGCCCTAACGCTGTCACGCCACGCCTTTAGTTAGTATACACAGCTATATAGTAATAATAATAGTGATACAAATAGTAGTGTGAGCACTGATTCTTGGATGAATGTAGAGCCTAAGTAGCTCTATATTGATATGTAAATTATAAATATTAATAAATAAATATTAATGTTAATTTTCGTTTTAAATTGCTTTAAAAATATGGAGTTTTTTTTGTCCAAGAGTACTACTATTATTACTGTAATCTTTTTTTTTCTCAGATGTATATTTATTATATAGAGGATATCAACAATAAATTACTTATTGCATTTTGAGTTTCTAGCTTTAAAGCACATGAACTTTCAGTATTACAGTTTTTCTCGATTTGCCAAGCCGCCAATGGGCGTATTTGAGTAACATTTGTCAGCCACTTACCCTGTCTACTACATACATATATATATTGTATACATATATTAATTTCCACTTCAGAATGTTACTGGCAAATGTTCATAATGTTGTTTACTGTTCGTCTGCTCTTGTGAGTTCAGTCTTAAGTGCTCATTCATTTTATCGCTCACATTTTAAAAATTTACTCTCTCTGACGGGGGTTTTCCTTTTATTTCTTTGTTTTTTTTTTTTCTGAAAGGCTGTGTAATAATAAAGGGAAGACATTTGCCAAAATTCATGACACAGTGGCTCGCATAAATGTTGCAGCACAGGAGCTCACACACACCCACACACACACACTCATGTGCATACATAACTAAGTTGCCCCCAATAGTATGCTACAGTTTTGTGCAATCGCCTCTCTCTCTCCTCTCTGTCTCTCTCTCTCTCTCTCTCTCTTTTGCTCTCTGGGGTGCCTTGTCATTCGCAACATAACGTGAGTGACATTTTTGTTCACTTTGTGTTTCATTATTCCACTTGCCGCCCAGTTAAATTGCATTTACGAGTATGTAAACAGTTTATAAAGGGCTTCGCTGTTGTTGTTTATCTTATTTATGCTGTGCTGTCGCAATTGTAATTAACTCGAAGGCCGAGAGGTGAGCATTGTAATGGGCGTGTTGCTCTCACGGCTGGGTCTATAATAAATTTAATCATATACCACATCAGATGCCATATATGAGATGTGCAGGAATTACTTCTTTCACTTTCTAGCATTTCTTCTCGGCATGCTACTCGATTCACAATTGCATTTTCCACCCTCCCACTTTCCCTTTGCTATTTACATTTGCTTACGATATTCCATTTCCCTCGAGCAATTACGACCTCCCTCCCAGCGAAGCTCTAGTGCTCATAAAGAGTGCATTCTCTGTGGAGCGATTGGCTTACCGCAGTTTCCTGTTGCGCTGCACCGAAATGATGACCAGCGCATTGCCCAGCACTGCGGCCAGGATAATTGACGAAAAGATGAAGCCCTTGAGCAGCAACAGCGATACGTCCACCCAGCTGTCCTCCTCCAGCTGCTCGCCGGCCTCCACCACGCTGCCGAGGCTGGTACTCGTGTTCGCTGTCAGATTGCTGGCGACCGTGGAGAAGAGCTCCAGGGCGGTGGCCGGAGAGGATGGCAGCGCGGAAGATGCACCGCTCGGAGATGAAGTCGATGATGCCGTTAATGACAGCGAAGTCAACGAGGCGTCCACAAATCGTGTTGTTGCTTGCAAAGTAGTTGTTGATGTTCCCATTGTCGTCTTCGTCGTCGTTGTTGTTGTTGTTGTTGTTGTGGTGGCTGCAGCTGCTGCTGCTGCAGTTAACAGAAAGTTGCCGCCACGACCATTGGCTATGGCTGTTGCTGTTGTTGTTGCTGCTGCTGCTGCTGCTGCTGCTGCTGCTGCTGCAGTTGTTGTTGTTGTTGTGGCGGCTGCACCACCAGCTGCTAGCATAGCCATCGATGTGCTAGGCCGTCGCATAGCTGAAGTGGGCAATGCCGCCGCAGTGCGCCCTGTGCTTGGGCCGTGCCCTGCCTTAGGCATTGACATTATTTCGACTCACTGTTGCGTTGATTAAAATGTCTGTGCAGTTGCTGTCCCGCTCGCTGAAGAGTAGATAATCATTTTTCGTTCGCTCACATAATTGCAATTTGCAACGCAAACAAGCAACGGGTCAAAGCTCATAATCATTCGCCGCCCCATCAACTGACAGTGCTCAGCGGCAACGATGTCCTCGCCGTCGACGTCGAGTGTTTGCCCAGCGCGCTGAGAGGACGCGATGCCATCGCCTGCCAGCTGCTGCTGCTCCTGCTCCTGCTCCTGCTCCTACTCCTGCTCCTGCTTCTGCCTCTGCGCCGCCTTCACTTCTCGTTTCGGTTATGGCCTTTGTTTGAGTTGCTCGCAGCTTAACAGAAAACTTGGCCGCGCTTTCAAGCGCTCAGCAGCCAGCGTCCAGGCGTCTGAAAATGCATAAATAAATAATGGGCCAAATAAGCGCATAAGTAAAGCAATAGAAAATTGCAAACAAAATATACAATCGGGCGAAATTTAAGAGCTGCCCTAGATATGCATGTATTTGTATGCATATCGATTCAATTTAGAAGTGCCTCGCCCACTCCATCCCTGCCCTGATACCCCTCCGAAGGAAGCAAGTATATTGCATGCACGCTCTGTGCGTACTTGCCATGCATTTTATTGAAGAACAAAAAACATGAAATAAAAAGTACATCTGCATATTCCCGACGACAGCAGACAGTCGACAGCAGACATTCTGTGCTCAGGGACTGCCCAAGGTATTACCTTCTAATTTACATAGATTCCAAGCAGACAAAAATTCGCCTTGCAGCTGCATCCACATTTGCAACCAGCTTGATATTATTTTTTAATAGCTGCTCTTATTCTCATGGCAGCTCAGCATCCTTCACTGTCATGCCTAACCTTTTACTGTGTGCTCGACTCTATTTTTGATTAGTTGCCTTTTGCCATTCACTCGCCCGAGAAGCGATGGAAGGCGAAAATGGATAGATGCGGAAATCCCTATACACATATTTGCTGATATGTGAGTGCGAAACAAGTTTCAAATTTCTAAATAAATACATAAAAGCTGCAAAGATGAAGGCAGAGTAGGAACAAGACAATTCAACAGAATCATCGTCTGCATTGAGTGGGCTTTGATACCATTGTCAGGGAATTAAATATTATTTAATTTTGCATAGATTTAGATAGGCATGTGCTCAAGTGTTTCGTGTGACACATAAATATTCAAGATTACCAAGAATATTTTATTGTAAAGCTGCTCTGGCGATAAAAGGATTTTTGCAGCTTTTGCGGAATTTGCCAAACTGTATGGGAAATTATTATTTTTTTTTTCTCTTATGGTTTATATTTTTGTGTGGCCTTAAAATTTTGTTTATTATGCCCAAATAATGTCTTTTTACTCTATGAAATTGTGTTTTGCATGCATAATCTTAATCTGTTTTTATATATTTTTATGCTTTAGATAGGGAGAGACTCATCATCATGTAAAAGTAAATCTTTTGGGTGGAGAGCGGTTTGAATCGAATATTTTTTATTTTACAGTTTATCAGGGAATGCATAATGAAATGAAATATGAAATGCATTCGGAAAATATAATATTCATCAGGCCAGTTAGCTATATACACTCATTCGCCATATACATATATACGAGCTAATTTGGCCATGAGCTACGCCCCTGCTCGCTTGTTTTAACAAAGCCAAATCTCAAAGGTTCTGTGTTCAAAGTGTTCAATATAACTATAACAAAGCACCTGAGAGCTGTTGCCTTTCATAACGAAAACCGGTTGAAATAGCAATATAAATCTGCAGCTGAGAACAATATTGATTTTAAGCAATGCACTTACTAAATCTATATCGAAATATTTACTTTTGCTGCCCGCCTCTATCTCTCCCATTATTCTCTCTCTCTCTCTCTCTCTCTCTCTCTCTCTCTCTCTCTCTTTCTGCATCAACTATCCACTGTTATTACTTTGAGATATTAAAGCTCAAATGCAACATAAATTGTTAGCTATAAGTTTTAGTCAGCTTGTCAGAAGAAGGAAGTGAGTTTTTGCTGTCTTTCAGCCTTTTCAATTTCGATGCCTTTTATGGACATGTTAGAGTCGGAACAGATGAGACGGACACACACACACACGCACACTACAAAGTAAAGTATTTTACAGTGCGATTATCCTTGTTCGTCCTTCTATCACCAGCTTAAATTGACTTGTTCGTTGTGCTTAGTGAACCACTCAGACTGGGAGCCATACAGCCAGATTGCCAGGATTGCTAGGATTGCCAGCTAAATAACTTTATGTTCGGATTTCGCGACGATAACAGATCAGTCAGCACTCAAGCCAAAGCGCAGGACATATATAAAGCGGGTTAAAGTTCGTAGTTGCAGAGAGCTGGACTCAGTGGCCCGCTTTAGTATCCTGGATAAGTAGCCTCACTCGTTCGCTCACTCTTCCTCTAGTCGTTGCGGCATAATTAATGCCCTCGAACGGCTGACGTTGTAAGTGCGTTGTGCTGCCGGAAATTCAATAAAGCCGCTCCTCTTCCGGCAGTCGAGTTTACGCTTAAGCGCAAACGTCAACAAGCTCCGGCCGGCTGGTTGGGTCCTTTACTCGACGCGTTGGTCAACAAGCGTCGCGCACGGGTCAGTCCAAAGCCCACGCCGTAGGCGGATGCAAAGTGCAAACTTCAAAGTGACGCGCAAAGGACACTACTAATTCAATTAAGTCCGTGCCCGTAGCAGCCATTGAGCAAGCAGCCGACTCAACGCAGAGCTTTGCAAGTACGTACTAAATACTGTCCGCCGTCTGGCCGCCGTCCGAGCCCCACATAAGAGGCTTAACTGCTGCTGTTTCGCAAACACAAATTGATAAACCGCCCGAGAGCAAGTCATAGGGCAAATACTAATTGTAAATATTGTGACAACTTCCACCGAGGGCCAAGCCAGTTCTGGGAATTCAATGTGAACTCGGGGCAGTGCCTGTGTCTGTGTCTGCGATGACAACTGATCAATCCTCAGATTGAAGAAGAAACTGTAAAATATCTCAGCTAAAATCCCTTCCAGTTGGATAGATGTTGACAATGCATTTATCAACAACTACTGCAAGTTGTGTCAAGGACTAGGACGGTGGCACTTAATTAGCTATCGAACTAGTTCTGCCGTAGACCTCGTTGTATATTTTATGTTTAATGAATGTCGTACAGACAATTTACAGCGTTGCAACAATAAATAAGAGCGGCCAAAGGACGTCACGGGATGGTTATTTTATTGTGCTTCTAAATATACACATGTCACAGGCGAAGGACAAGGACGAAGGACGACTATTGCTGGTTTAGTTCGTGTCATGTCTGATTGACTTTGGGTCAAAAAAAGAGGGATATGTTTTCTAATTGCCTTGCTACAAATTACATCAATTTGATGTACAGAAAACATGTGGAATAATTTAGTTTAGTTTAAATTAGAAATGAATAGAGTCCAGAGTCCGAAGTAGATGAAGTTTTTAGCGGGCGTGAGTTGGTGGAGAGAAAAGCAAATGAGAGTTTCCCCTGCAACTTCAAACGGAAACCAATGTAATTTACTTCTAATTCTAAAATGGCGGAAGGTAATATGTTTATGTGAAATTAAACAAAAGTAAAAGTTTAATCAGCTGCGCTTTGATTAACAGTGAGGGAATCAGAAGGGAGGGCATGGGTGAATGATATTTAAGTAGTGGAGATGTTAAGTCTATCGATAGTATAGAAGGAACTTTATTATAGCGTTAGGCTTATAGATTTTTCTTTTTTTTTATACCCTGAACCCATTGAAAATGGGAAATCAGGGTATAATGGTTTTGTGAAAAAGTATGTAACGGGCAGAAGGAGGCGTGGCAGACCCCACAAAGTATATATATTCTTGATCAGCGTGACGAGCTGAGTCGATATAGCCCTGTCCGTCTGTCCGTCCGTCCGTATGAGTGCGTCGATCTCAGAAGTTATAAGAGCTAGAGAGCTGAAATTTGGCATGCATACTCGTGTGTACCATACGCAGTACGAGTTTGCTTTATTTTTTCGATAAATCGTCCGATAACTTTTTTATCGAGAATAATCGAAAAATTGATTTTGTTTTTTTAGCCTAACTTGAACATTTTTAGACCTGGAGTCTTCAAATTTGTGTTGTATATAAAGTTAATCGATACAAAGATTTTGTAATTTACAGATTTTGGATACCACGCCCCCTTCTCCCCCAATTTGTAAGAAACGCATTTCAAGTACTAGAGACTTTGGAATGTACACACATATTTACCATATGATTACACTCTGAAAGTTTCATTAAGATCGTATGTCTACAAAAGAAATTATTCGACAAATAAATTCTCATAATATTGCCCACACTGCAGCGCAGCCCAAGCGCAGTCGCTGCTTACTGCGCAGTTAGCAGAGCGCAGGCTTATGCGTGCATATGAGCATAAAAAAAGTGCAGAATGATTAGAATATCAGATTAGAGGGTTCAGGGTATCTCCTAGTCGAGCAGTCTCGACTAGAGCTTTCTTACTTGTTTTTTTTTTTTTAATCTTGATATATTGTCTCACTTAACAGTTGACTGATCTGCTAGTGTGTTTTCATAGCTCGCAAATAGCTGTCGACCATTTCTCGATGACTTTTACTGACACTCTGGCAAAACACTCAGAGAACTCATTTTGCATTTGTCCACTCTTGTTTCTCGTTTCTCCGGCCGACTCGGAGCAAAATATCTTTAGTGAATATATTGGTATCACAGGCGAGTTTGATTCGAGCGTGCATGAATTGATGTTGTGCATGTGGGTGTGAATACGAATACCGTTTGCATTGACTCTTTGAGTTACGCATTTGCTCACCCACTGAGTCGTATTATGCGAATGTCAATCGCATCGCTTCCAAGACGATGTTCGTTAAAAGAGCGTCAGACGAATAGTTGAACTGAAGGCGCTCAGCAGAAAAGAAAAATGAAAAGAATCAAAGACGCTTGCTCAGAGCGGGGACTGAATATGATTTTTCGGTTGATTTTGTAAGTAGAGTGCAGAGAATCAAATGGTCAAATGTGATTTGCAAGCTACATACTTTGTATGTGTATTTTAAAAGGAAAATTTTAAGATATAATAATACTAGCTGGCCCGGCAAACGTTGCATTGCCCTCTATATTATTTCTAGGTAAAAAATTGTTGAAAGCTATGTTGTTCAGGCTGGGATACACTGATAAATTTATTAATCGGATTTTCATTCAAGCACCTTGTGGTAAACGACATTCTTCGTTTTTTGGTCGGGTGCAAGAACAAATAATGCGGATCGTTTGCCAACACGTGAGCATGCCGCGTACAATTGACCATGAGAAAAACACGCATTTTCTAGATTGAGGCCACAAATAGTCAAAGATTGGCCCTGTGACTTGTTGATCGTCATGGCGAAGGCAAGACGAAGCGAGAATTCAAATAAATTCAAAGGGCATATCTGTTGAGCTCATCGGAATCCTAGGAATAAGAACTTCCTCATCTTTAAATTTTCCTTTGAGTATCAACGCGTGAATCACATTGCTCATCAGTTTTCTTATCACCAAACGCGTTCCATTGCACAGTTTTGGTTGGTTTAAATTTCTAAGCATGCAAATCATGGAGAATTGCTCTTTTCATAGCTGTGTTCATTTCTTGACGCCGGTCAAGTTGTTCTTCCATATTGCCCATGAAGTATATTTGCAAGAATTTTTGCTGTGCATCTTCAATAGGTTGCAATGATCCAATGCGATGGCAAATCTGGCCTTGAATCTTTAAATTCAAAGCCATAGTTATAGTTATATTTACAAACACTATTTACAGAAATCTAACAAACTACATTATTCAAAATTTTTTTTTGGCAGTCATAGAAAATAAAATTTTTAACGTAAATTACCTTAAATATCCGTCTCCAATATTTTCCGCCCCAAATTATGTCATTTGGAAACAGGCATTGTATTTTTGAGTGTTCGCTAGAAAATGTCGTGATTCTAGTGTTTCGCCATAAAGCAGGGAACGCAATGGCTATGGTGACCGCTAATGGCAATGTCACTTTACCACTAAGGCAGCACAAACCGGGCGTTTCACCAGCAAACTTCAATGCGCCACAATGCTAGCAAACAACGTCCATTGGACCAATGCAAACTAAACGATTCAAGCTGTAATCAATGGTGCAATCATATCGAAACGCTGCTCGATTCAAATCAATCCTTGAACCATTTCTTATTGCCATTTCACGGGCTGCCTCTCTTTGAGAAGCACGAATTAAGGCCCTTCTTCCCTGGGTACTAACGCGGAGCCTTTCTCGGGCGATTTCTCGCTCTTCGTCAGATAATTGACTCGCGCTATTCCGTTGCCTAATTGCATTATGGGTCCGCCGGGAAAGATTAGATCTTCTAGGACGCGGCATTTTTATTAATAGTAATACTGCCCTCGCACAAAACCATATAAAACAATCGAGAAATATAAATATAAATAATTTACACAAATTTATGTTTGAGACAAACAAATACCTGAACTTTCGCGATATTTAGCTTTTGTAAAAGTCCAAAAATACAATTTTTAATAATTAACTTTTTTTTTTTTTAATTTCGAATTTTGAATTTTGAATTTTTTATTTATTTTTGATTGTTAGGTTTTAATCTTTTGATTTTTTTTTTAATTTTTGCAGATTTTTGATTTGAAATATTTATAAAGTTTAAAAGTCCGAAAATATAAAAAGCCAAAAATACACTTTTTAATAATTACCTTTTTTTTTTTAATTTCGAATTTTTAATTTTTTATTTATTTTTTGAACAGTCAGGTTTTAATCTTTTGATTTTTTGCAGATTTTTGATTTGAAATATTTTTCCTTTTGATTTGAATTTTTTTTTTTTTTTTTTTTTTTTTTTTTTTTTTGAAAAGTCAGGTCTGCTCGAGGTCAGGAGACCGTAGACTGACTGACTACATTTGTTTATTTACTTCTACACTATTGTCAAAACTGTCACTGTTACCAAGCCTACTGGGTATAAAAAAAATTTGAACATTTGGGGAAAAAACCGCGTTTTTCAAGTATTCGGCAAATTTTTTCAGTATTTTTAAGACCCTATACTAAACTCGTTGCGGAGACAAATCCAACAAATCAAAAACCATGAAAATTGGTTCAGCCCAAATCAAGTTATAAGCAGTCTTCACTTTTACACAACTTTCTTTTATATATATAGATATAATATATATAATTTATTGTTGAAATCTCTTAAAGCTTAATAAAATATGATTTTAATTGTCTAGCTGAGTCGGAGCATAAATATTTGTGACTGAATAGTTTTAATATTTGGAATCATTTAGGTCACAATAACAAATTCCGTAGCAAAAGAAAATTAATAAAAAAATATTTAATTCAAATTAATTTAAAAAAATAAATTGATTTTAAAAGATCTTTTTTTAGGTTTGACCATCGATAAGAGAAGAGTCGGCCATCAATACATCAGCAAATACAAGAAAATAACATTCTTTATGCTCTATAAATGAATTAAATGTGAATTGGTAATATTTTTATAAAAATCTATAAACACCTTTCGAGCAAGGGCCGTGGTGAGCAAGGGAAGAGAAACTCACTGACTTAACCCAAATATATACCAGATATAACAATATCTATTCCTGTTGCTATGTGAAACATAAAGCTATCAAAATAAATTAACACATCTTGGACAGCAGCTAAAAATCTCCGCATAGTTCCATCAATCAAGATCACGTCAAAATGGGGAGTGCCAGAAAATAGTGTCTTCAAAATGCTACCTCATGCTCAGCCCTAATTGATGGATTGATGGAGGGAATTCGCGACTTTTCTCTGTTGGCGAGATTTCGCTTAATGTCCAGTTTTTCGGTTCATCGGTGAGCTGGCATCTCGATTGGCATAAATAATTTGCATGCCATTGAGATTGGCAGCTGACAGCTGGCGGAGGGGGCGGGACTTAAGCTGGCATTTGGCCAGGTGCACAGTTGTTGTTTGCTCAACAAATTAAAGTTAATGCGGCTCAGCAATAAGTCCTCCTGCCAGGGACCACTCCAATCCTTTCCAGCCAACTGGAAGCGCCAATCCCCTGCTTAGACACAATGTGACGACAACTGTCAGCATTTAAATAAGATTGATCGATTGGCATTGTCATTGTGATTGTTGCTAACGTTGTTTTCTCTTTTTTTTTTTTTATTGCTGCTGCTGCGAGAAGCTGTTGATTTTCACGTATTTTCATTTGCATAGAACAGATTCTGCCACCAGCTGTGGACAGTGCACAGTGCTACGGAAAATTGTAACAGGCTTCAAAATAAATTTTACAGCCGATGGAACTTTGTATCTATATATTTATCTACAGCAAATAAATATACCTTTGTATATATGTACATATATGTATATATGTTTAAATAATATTTAAGCTAAAATAGAAATGGATAATGCATATATATGCATATATTTATCTACAGCAAATAAATATACCTTTGTATATATGTACATATATGTATATATGTTTAGATATTATTTAAGCTAAAATAGAAATGGATAATGCATATATGTGTATAGATAGATAGAATAGATAGTGTTTAAGTAATGGCGGTTCATATTCAACAGTTAAAAAGCCTATTCTCACATCTCTTAGTATAACAGAAATTTAAAAAGCTATTCTTAATAATTCTTAAATAAAAATTCTTAAGCAATAGTAAATTATGTAGAAAACATTTTAAAGAATTTTGATAATAATTAGTTAAGAACTTAATAATTTCTAACTAAAACTAAATCAAGCTCAATTAATTTTTAAAAATTGTGTGGCTCTTGATAAAATTTTTTTAAAGAAGTTCAATAATTAATAATAATTATAAAACAAGCTAAATAGTTTTTAAGAAATTTTTTCGCTCTTGACAATAATTCGTAAAAAAAGAATTTATATAAAGGCTTTATTTCTTAACCAAAATGGCTAACTTAAATATAAGTCTTCGTTTTTAAATTATTTTAATGATAATAATTCGTATAGAGGATTATTTAATGACTTTATTTCTTAAGCTAAATGGCCAGCTGAAATTTAAATTTTCATGTGAAAATCATAAATTTTATATGTTATTGAGAAAAAGATCTTTACATATTTAACAACACCCTGAAAACCTTTACAATGCATGTCTTATCCCTTTAGCCTTTGTTTTTCGCAATTATTTAACAAAATTTGCAAAGCCTTAGGTTAAAGCTTTGGTTCACGCTAAATTTATCACAATCCACACAACAGATTGAACAATAGAAGTCGAGCCAAGAGCAACTCTTAGTTAAGCTTCAATTTGCCGGAGTAGCTTTCTGTCCGTGTGTTAACTCTTTCAATTAGGTAAACAATAAGCTGACACAGGACTAGGAACATTTAACCTGTCCTTTGTTCCATTTGTTATACTTAGAGCAGACTGAGCTGAGGAACGACGATTTTGGCCACTGTGTGCCTGGCTAGCTGCTGCTGTGCAATTGTGCGGCACAAATTGTTGGCACTTCCGTTTAGGCTTTGGGAGTCCAGCTTGTTTACGGCCAACCAGCGGGCAGTGGCTAACGAGTGTGAGCTTTGCCACTAGGGGTGCATAACAAATCATTTAACGGCTGTCATTCAGCCCTCTGGCAATTGGCTATAAAAATTCCAGAGTTCCTTGCTGAACGCATCAGTGAACCGTCAGCCGTAACGCGTCGCGCATTCGACTCTAGCTCAAGTCCAGCAACTAGTTGTCCAGTGCCATATCGTGTGTTTCTTGTGGCGCTCATAATAAGGAAGGAAACGCAGCCCAACCAGCCTGTGACCCCCCAACCCCCCGAGGACTCCGCAACGCTCCAGCCATGTACAGACTAAGTAATTGCACATTGCTGCTAATCGCAGTATCCTGTTACCTGGTCTACGCCAGCCAAGCGAAGGCTCTGCAGGTGAGTGTGCAGCGGGTTCGCCAAAAGGTTGAACCACCGAGGCTTGACAAGCACCACTTGATAAGTTTTATTAGCCGGCGAAACACGCAAACACAGCTGCCAAAGCGAAAATAGACTCGCCTCAAGCATCGAAACTCTATGCAAAAAACTTTGCAATCCATCTCTCTCTTCCTCCCTCTCGCTCTCTCTGTCCTTATCTGTTGTCAGATGCGTTTCTGTGGCTGATTTTCGGTTAGAGGCAGTTATGCAGTTGCATCTTCAGCCAATTTCCCCACCTGTCAGTGCCCAATTTCCGCATCGCTAATTGTGCGCCAGGCAATGTCAAGCGATTGCCATTAATTAATATCTCATAATTGGCCATCAATTTCAAGCGTAATTATATTTCCAACTTTCTGACATCAATTTCAATCATTCCATAAAACAGTTATAGATTGCATGATTCGATTAAACTATTTGCCAAAATGTATATATGTATGGAATTTATATATGCATATAGTTGCATCTTGAAAACAAGTTGGAATTTGTACGTGAGATACAGTTATTGCCCTCAAACATTTGCTTATTGGGTAATAATTTAGTTTAGACTCATGTGTCGTGATTTTTAAGGGAACACAGTAATATTACTACAAGCATACAGTTACAGAGTGGAATATGTATGTATATTACATATTAAGTATATTATAAAATTCTAAGCAAACTCATTTAAGGGATTATCAAAAGAAGATGATGGATGATGCTTTGTTTTAATAACCATAGAAACTGATCACGATTGTGGTGTATATCCCAAAGAGTCGATTTGCAAGAGCTGTGTTCTCGTTGTAGCTAATAGTATAGCTACTACAGCTGAGCAGCAGTGAAATTAGGCAATTGGGTTTGAGTAAATGATCCAGCAACCGAAGCCGCCTCAAGTTGGACCTTAACATATTTTACTTTGATATAGGACAAGTTGTCTCGATTGTTAGTCGAGGTGAGGGATTACTTTAATATTGGGATGAAAACTGAGAAAAGTAATTAACTCTTATTAAGTCAAGGCTTCCTCTGGTGATTGCGTGGCATTGCTAGTCTGTCAAGTCAAGAATGGATGCTTCTGTTTATCTGTCGTCTCTGATCAGGAATACTCCGAAAATGTTAGTTAGTGCAGTATTGCGTATATACGCAGCAGTACTGACACATCAATGGACGGTGGTCTGTGTGCTCTGTACTTAGCTGAAATATCTCTTGTTGATGATGAAACACAAATAACAATTTGAATAGAAACACTTGAAGGTATGCCTGCACATCATATTCTATTTCAGTTGACTTGGTTGTCTGAGGATTGCCAAAATATTTAGCTGTTGACTAAATTCAATTGCAGTTTTGTTTAAGTGCGGGGCAGCGTCAGCTGGCGGGTAATACATCTGGTTTATTGTGTTTGCGTTTATGGCCAAGATGCGATTTACAAGCCGATTTAAGGTGTTGGCATTTCAATTCACATTGAGTTGTCTAATCAAGCGTAGCGCGCCGCTGCCTGTCATGCTGTAAATTGAAACAATAAAGTGCTCGACTCACACATAATACCCACTCACGCCACTCACGCACACACACGCACACCCGTTGAGACTTTGAGTGCGTTGTGTGTGTGCAGCTCACGTATGCGCATAAATAGGCGGCATAAAAATAACTTAACACGTGTCGACAGTTTCACTGAGTGAGAGAGGAAGGGAGAGAGAGAGAGAGAGAGGGGGACGATATTGAAAGCCTTGCTGCTGCCGTTGCCACAGGCGCCAGGGCCTCGAATCAAATATTTCAAATATTTTTGTTGTTTTCTTTTCGGCGCTGCGGCTCTCGTGCCGCTTTGTGGCACTTCATTTGCGCAGGGCACAAACAAACTGGATTTGCCAAATCGCATCAGCGGCATCAGCGTTGGCTCTGCCGGCGCCGCAGCCGCGGCGGAAGCACGCCACAAGCGCGCAATGGGCGAATACAAAGAGCTAAACGACATCATTGACGACCTGGATGAGAACGGCCTGGTGCAGAAGGGCGGCGCCGCGGCGACAGCCTCGCAGGCTCAGGCGCAGGAATTCGACCTGGATAGCATGCCGCCGTTGGCGTACTACATGCTGCTGGAAAGACTTCGCCAGTGTGAGTATCGGGCGCACGCTGCGTATGAGTAATGCGGCCTTATGACAAGCGGCTACGAAAGCATCTCAAGCATGCTCAGCTAGGCATTACGCGTACGCTCGAGAAAATTGATTTCGTCTACAAGAGTTTCGCGTGTGACTCAAAGGCTTAATGGCAAGGACATTTGCATTATCCGACATTGCCAACTGCACGCTAGCTGACTAAAATTTAGCTGAAATTTAATCAGATTTCACTTTTTGTTTACTATGGATATTCAATATCATATCATGCTTATATAACAGTTCTCGTTTGCTTTCAAGTGCATGCAAATTTTTATTGAAGCTGAAACTGGAATTTCTCAACTGCATTTCATACGAGAATTATCACAATGTCCGTTTCATGATATTATGTGTGTGTCTGTGTGTGTGTGTTAGTGTAACTGTACTATGCTTTATTAATTCTCTCGCCTGGTCTCTTTGGTCCTGCAGGGCAGAGAAATAACGAGCAAGCATATACCAGGCGCACGCCACGCCTGGGACGCAGCATTGACTTTCAGCAGCTGCTGGACAGCCGTGGGGGCAACGAGGAGGCGGCTGGCGGGCAGTTTGTGTCGCGCATGATGAAGAAATCGGTGCCGTTCAAGCCGCGCCTGGGCAAACGTGCTCAAGTATGCGGCAGCGGCGGGGATTAGGCCATGGCAGTATCATCAGTGCGACCTGGACGAACGGCAAGGACGAAGCCCCGGACAAGGTTGAGGCCAGCCATTGGCGCTTAGCCAGCTCAAATTAAACTACTCACACAACGTCCCCAAAAACGCTAAAGCAAATAATCTACTTACTCCTACGACACTCACTTTATCCACACATATGTATATGTAAATGTATATGTATAGCTAGGCCCCGAGATATTGAGAGAAATTCGTATTCGCCACAAACTATGTGTTTAAATAAAGTGCAGACCATTGAAAACCTGATATCTGTGTTGCTTTATTTCTCGTATCGATCAAAAATTCCCAAAAACTGGAGGGAGAGAGAGAGAGAGAGGGGCAGCTGTCAATAATTGACCTCAAACTGTGAATTTTCGAGAATTTTCGTTATATGTGTTTTATTTTTGGTTTGGCAAAAGTAAATTAATGAAAAATTCATTATACGAAGTGAGAAATGGGACAACAGCTGCTGCGGCGACAGCTGCAACGCCCAGCATCACACCATCCAGCCATCCAGCCATCCAGCCATCCAGCCATTCAGCCAGTCAGCCAGTCATGTGCTCGGTGTGCTCGTAGTGGGGCTTATGACGTTTCCATAATTCGTGCTTTTTCGTTAACCAAAAGCTGGTGGCTTTATTTCAGCCTGATTAAGCACACACACACACACACACACACACACACACACAAAAATTGTATGCCGCCTGTGCAGATTGCACGTGTTTGCATACACTGTATAAATACATATAAATTTGCCAGCTCTGATTATCATTATCATTAATTGCACTCACATTAAGGCAGCTAATTGGTATGCCAGTTGATTTAATTAGCTATGAGACATACTATTAAAAAAAAAAAAAAAAAATTAAAAAAAAAAAACTAAAAAAAAAAAACAATATTTATTTCCATACTCCACTCTCGTTTAAATTTGTTAGATTCAATAATAGAATAAAGAAATATTAACTTGAATTAACTTACAAAGAGATCGCATCATGCTCATGTTTACTTCGAATTGGCTGGCATGTCTTCGATCAATCATGCCAATTCCTGGAGGATTTTTGAAAAAATGCAACAATAATTTATTGCTAGCTTAATAAGCCACTCACAGATATTTATAAAAAATATGTATTATATATACATCATGACCGAAAAAAAAGGAAATTTACTCAATATTGCGAAATATGAGTCCTTCTATGATTATTGCTATTATCAGTACAGGGCGGTCCATATTCGACGAACCCATCTGGCAGCCCTATTAGGTTGTCCATATTCGACTGACAGCCGTGTATATTCACACTTGGAATACTTAATGATTGGTATACCGTTAACTGTAGCAAAGAGAACTCTGTGCATTCATTAATAACGAATTATGATAATATAAATATGTAATACATAAAAAATACTTTATACATTACACGCTATACTTAAATGGAATTGAAGAGGCTTAAATTTATATTGAAACACAGCTCTTGTAATTGCAAAAAGAATATGAGAGGTAAACACAAATTAAATAGGTTTCTGAAAGGGAATGGGCATATAGGCTTGTAATGTAATTGAATTCACCAATTATGTAATTATCAAATTAATCTCATTATGAGCTTAAATTAAAACTGGGCTTAACACAGATCCAGTTTGTAAAAGTAGATAAAAAACCGTTGGCCTATGCTCAATTAAATGAGAAACTGATTTTGTTAAGCTGCAAGCTACTGAATGAATATATCGATTTTGGCTCACACATACACATACACATACACATACATACAGACATATGCATAGTGCGCCGTTATATAATATAATGATGCCCAAGAAAAGTGTAGCTCAAGTACCTGCACAGTCGACTAAGTATGACTGCACAGCGATTTAGTAGCTCGACTTGACAGTGCATCGGATGTGGTGGTGGGAGGTGTGGGAGGTGGGGCATGCTCACCTGCTGGGGCAGCGGCAGCTGCTTGAGTTGCGCATTTAAATGGGCGAATGTAAAACTTGTGCCATTCGCTTAAGCTTGAGCTCGAGACTTGAGGGACTAGAGATGGCTCCGCACGTGCCAATTAGTGGGATGCCAAGCCTTCCAGCTACAATCAGTTAAAGCCAAAGCCATTACAAGTTGATGTCTAGCTCAATTATGGGCCGCCATTTGGCCAGAAATGCGGGCATTAAAGGCCAACGGCTCAAATTGTATCCACTCTGTCCACGACAAATGTATGACAAATGGCGCAGACGTCACGTAGTAGTTGTCGCTCCTCAATAAATGAGCAGCCGACTCATGGAGCACCTAATAGTATTTGTATATATACGTGTATTTTCTTGAATTGCTTCTAAACTGGCGCTAATGGGCTCGCTATTCGCACAGAAACATGCCAAAAACCAAACACACACGCACGCTCGCCCGAGATATTGAAACATTACAACTGCAAAATGGTAATAAACTTGGGACTGCCTACTGGGAGAGAGAGAGAGAGAGAGAGAGAGAGAGAGAGAGAGAGAGACAAGCACACACACGCTGGGACGGAGCTGGCAGGAACTTTGCATGATGGCCGTAAATTTACAACTCGATTGTTGCGTAAGGTTAAGCAGGCCCCAAACATCAGCTGCTACTGTGCCGGCTTCCTGTCTGCTACGTGTGGTCTCACACACACACACACACACACACTTGCTCATTCGCATAGGCGTGTGTGTGTGTGTGAAACGAAATCACTTTGCCTGATTAAATGACGCAAGCCAGCAGCCAGAGCAGAGGAGAGAGCACAAGTGGCTGAGGCAGATATCCAGTTAGCATGCACCTTGCCAAAATGAATGCCAGCCATTACGGTGAATTGTTAAAAATGCCTGGCTAATATAAGACAGCTCTAGCTCCAGCTCCAGCTCCAGCTCCAGGCCGTGCATTCGACCCTTATTTATTGTATTTAAGCAGCTGATTTAAATTGATGGCCGCATTTGGCCGAGGCCCGCCAGCCAGACAGCCAGCCAGCCAGCCCGTGGCTTGGCACTCACTTAATCAAATTTCAGCCATGCAAAGAGCTTTCGAATTGGCCACATGCGTAAACGTTGGTTATTTATTTCATTTGCCACACCTTTTGCGGCCAGTTTGATGACTGTCTGCGTGAAGAGGCTTATCGGTATCTCGCATCAGCTTATAATTGCCAGCCCTGCTGCAGATCTTTGCCAGGCGATTGGGCGAGACGTGTGCTGCTGCTGCAGCAACCCAACTCAGTTTGGGTTTCCCTTGGCCAGATACGAATCAAAGCCAAGTCGTTTTATTTACAGCCACACAGCTAAGATACTCATAAATAATTTGGCTTATTTACTATTAGCAGACTTAAGGCTCAGCGCATTAAAGCAAATCCGCTATAATCGTTAAGTGCCCTAAGGCCATAAGCACAACAATTAATTGTTCTAAACAAGATTTTCTACGGTCTCCTTTGGTGGCTTGTAAATCATTTTGTTGAACTGAAGCCAAGCAAAAATAGTTGCGAAAATGCTTTCATCTGTAATAAATCACATTAAATTCGAAGGAATTTATTTAATCTAATTATAATTAATTAAAAAACTTGTTACTGGAGTGGAGGTAAGCCACACGCATGTGAGATATGCGATATAATAGATATAAATAAATTTGGCTTAATTTTTAAATGGGTTGAGTATCAGTTCCTTTAGCTTCATCTGGCGCTTGTGGAAGTAACTTTAAAGTTGCATAATTAGAGATAAAAGATGGAATAATCAAGCGCTTTTGGTTAACTCTGCGCTCAGCCCGAATTGATTTACTCAACTCGGCAAGCCATTCTTTACCAGAGTCTGTTTGGCTTACCGGGAATAACAAGAGTTTAGGTGCTGTCAAAGATTTCGGCAAGTGCAGCTGATGAAATATCCAACAATAGCAGGCAGAAAGAAAGAGAGAGACAGAGAAAGAGTGAGGGAGAGAGAGAGAGAGAGGCCTTTGGCGCTTAGCTTTATGAAACTTTAACGAACTCTTTTGGGCTCCATGCACAAGTGGTTTCCATGGCTGTGCGATTGCAGTGTGTGGCCTGGCTGGTTCTAAAATTGCAAATTCAGCACTTGTATAACGCACACACACACACACATACACACATTGAAAACACAATTGCTGCTGTTGGCCCCGTTAGCAGCACTTCCGGCTGTTGCAGAGGCGGACTGAACCGATCGAAATTCGAATTTTGGCCAATGCGCACAATAGCCATGGCTTTGACATTGGCAGCAGCAGCAACTACAGCAGCGCCAGCAGCAGCAGCAGCAGCAGCAGTGCCGGCAGCCCTTGTCCTCGACGTTGCTGTTGTTGTCATCGACATGGCACGGCATTGCGTCAGCGTGGCACCAGAGCATGCAACACTTTGCGCCACAGCCAATGATTCTGCAGATTTTGGTGTGCGGCGTAAATGGGCAAAATCAGAGGCTGCACATTAAGGTGCGTGACAGTCTCTTTCGGCCCGGCCATCAATCATCGATGGGGCCAGATGTGGCAAATGCTGTGAGACAGGACTTTGTTTAATTTGCTTCAATTAGGGCAAACTGTTTGCCGCCTGGGCAAATAAGCAAATTGCATGCAGCACCTAAAATAGCGCTGTGCCAGCAATCAGATAAGCCTTGTGCAACCACAGACAGAGTCCGGATTCAATGCCAATGGATATCAATAAGTTGGCGCCAGTTCAGTCGGGATGCCAGCCAGACAGCTAGTTGCAGAGCCAGAGAGCCAGAGAGTCAGACATTCAGCTAGCTGGCTGCCCTTGAAGTTCTCTCAAGGAAATCGTTTTCAATTACGGCACTGGCTGCTCCGGCAACTATTCCGGCATGCCCTTGCCCTGTCAGCAGGGTGACTGACAGCAGAGGGGGTGTGGGCCGGCCGAAGCCAACAATTGGGCTTATAAATAAATATTTATTCGATTTCATTGGCCAACTGCTGCCTCTGCAGAAATCAGTTTGACGTCGCTGCGCAGTGTGCGATGTGTGTAATAAAGCGCTTGTAAATCAAATCATTCGTTGTGACGACCCCAAAGACCATTAATTGTATCAGTCAGTATCGTGCGCCGCTCTCCCGAGAGTTGCGCCCAAAAGGCATTAACATTGCATGCTAAACACGTTAAGAGCCGGCTGGTAATGAAACAATTAAATAAACTGGCACGCAAACACCCAGATGATGTAAGCAGCGCAATGCTACACAGAAATACTAAACTATTTGCCATATATTACATCTGTAAGGACTTGATAGATTACTCCGGAAAAAACAAGAGAGGGATTTGATATTTTAACCAAGCTAATTTATATATCACACTGTTGAGGTGGGTGTACTCCGATTAAGTCAGCATGAGCCGATGAGATCTGAGAATGAATCAATTAATACTCGAATATAGAGAGGTAGTAGATTGAAACTTTTAAATATTATATTATTTATATATATGTATGTAGATATTCATTTATTAGACGTTAGAGCTAATGTAAATTTAAACTAAGAGTCTGACTTTTTAAAATATATATTCAAATATCATTTGTAAGTTTTAAAATCTTTTTTTTTTTTTCTTAAAGCAGAAAAAAATATTTTTTTTATTTTGTTTTAATTTTATTTATTTATTAGTTATTATTATTAGTTATTATTTTTTATTATTTAAAATTTATTTATTTATTGTTATACTTATTTATTTACTTAAAAAATTTTGTTTGTTTATTTATTTTTTTAATTAATAACTTTTTTTATATTTTTAATTATTATTTTTTATTCATTTATTTAATTACTAATTTTATTTATTTATTTTAATGTTATTTATTTAATTTTTTTTTACCTTCCTAATAAATATAAAAGAACGAATTACGCAGCTTAAAGTGCTTCGCTTAAGGAACGTTTTCTATAGAAATATATATTGCCTTACATTAAAATTCAAAGCACGCCATAGTCCCACAATTTCGCCTCAATAGTTGTTTTTTATTTTTATTTTATTATTATATTTTTGGGATTTCAAAGTAAACTCAGAAGCCACTCAGAAACTTACACCACTTGATTTCTAATAAAATAAGGCAGCCAGTCCCAAAGCAAATCCAGCAAGTGTCCTCGTTCTTCAGCAATCCGTAGTAATCTCAGCTAGTTTCTTGAGGACGCATTGTCTTTGAGCCGAACAGCTTTGACAAGCTCTTTAATGAGAGCTGCTTAAGAAATTGAGAGAAAAATTCCAGCAGAAAAGGAAAAATGTCTTTGCTTAGCTAAAATAAATTCCAGGAATGTTGCCTTGGCTCATCTCAATTTAAACTGAACTGAGTTGAGTTTCAGTTTCGATTATGCTTGCAATAAATTTGTTTGCGAGCCAGAACATAATTTGTAAATCTCATTTTGAAAAATCTTGCAAGCAGCGTAATTTGTCATTTGGGAAATGCTGCTAACTAAATTCAAAAAGCAATTTGAAAGTCGAGAAGCGACTTCTAATTAAGGTGTTCGACATATTTAAGTCAGCTGTGAGCTTTAATTATAGTCGTTCGCTACTCGGGCAGTCAATTATATTGGCATATATTTTAAGACTGCCCGGGCCAAGGCAATTATTTATTGCTGGACGTTCTTCGATATTCAGGTTACGTGACTGCCGCAAAGAGCGAGCGGGCGGGTCAAATGTCAAATTTAATCACAGCTAATAATGAACATTTCATGAATGAAAATTTTCAACGAAAAATATCTTAAAGCCAACAACCAACAACCAACAGCCCACAGCCAACAGCAAAAGCGGCTCGAACACTGCGTGACAATGGCACATTGTTGCCCGGGGTTCTGCCTCTGAATTATTGCTGATGGGGCTAATGGCGTACCCACATACACGCATACGCCCACATATGCGCCCGCATTTGTGGAAAGTAAATACACGCACACCCACTCACACACACACACATGGCCATAACATTGAACTTCGCCATTCGCTGTCCATCAACAATGAGTTTGCACTGGAATTATTTATAAGTAAGTGGCCCTGCCATTTGGTTGACTCTTCCGATGGACATTTATTTGTGCTGTTCACCGTTCACCGTTCACAGTTTTTGCCCCCTCCCCTCTTCTGCGTGCCATTCTATTTTTAGTGTCAAGTGCAGTCTGACGGGCCGATGTGGCGTATACGTAATTCGGTTGCGTGCCAAATGCATACATAATTTTATAAAATCATAAACAGCAACAGTGGGCACTCAATGGCATGGACATGCTCATATGTATGCAGCTGCCAATTAGCCCTTAGCTGGTATCTCCTTGTTGTTTTTGTTTTCTTTTCTAATTTGTTGTTGGCGCTGATGCATGGCAATTATGACGCTTATTTGAAGCGAATTAACGTGCGATTCGCTGATTGCTGTGGGAGCATTTTGTGAGTTTTGATTGCTCCTGTGTGCGACATCTGTCTGCCTCACTCTCTCTCTCTCTCTCTCTGTGGGAGGGACTGATTGGCCACTTTTCACAGTTTAGGGCAGGCTGTGGTTTGCTGCTAAGCGGTGCAAATTGCCGCTTAAAGATGCGACAATTTCAGAGTCACAATTATTCAGCGCCTCTTGCTAACGAAGCAATTGACAACAACTCTTGAGCATAATTGCCCGCCGATTGAAGTTAAATGAACTGTCCTCTGAGCTGTTTGCACAAATTGGGCGCAAGTCAAAGGCAGAAGCGAGCATGAGGCAAAGCAAAGAGAGAGTACAGTCGCACTGACTGCCTAATGCTCGCTTACTGCAAGAGCATGTGAATTATTGTAGAGAAATGCGATAGTACAATCTACTTGGAGTTGAAACAGAGGAGTGTATCATAATATTAAGTCAGACCTCATTTAAAAGACTGAATGAATTGGCAATTTAAAAGCTTAACCGTACTGATCTAGCTATAAATTATATACATGTTTGCTATCTGATGAGTGAACCCATTCACATTATCGGAGAGTAACAATGGACATGACAAATATACCCTTGACGACCTGTGAACGAGTATCGAGCAAGTTAAAGTAATAACTAAATTATTACTATGTGTACTACACACTATATGGCACATACACATGCATGTATGTACGTAATATATAACCAATAAAAACATGCATTTTGTTAAATTCTTGCGCGGCTATAATACGGCATTTGAGTTTTGTTGTAGCAGATGCTTGCGGCGCTCTGCTAGCTTGGGCCGCAGGCACTTTTGATGGCAGTTTTATTGATTTGTTGTTGCAAACTTTTGCAGTGCTCGGCTTCAATTTATGGGGCTAACAACAGCGAATCCAACAACAACAACAGCAACAACTGAAACACGACCCTGAAAGCAGCGCCAAAAATTTGCATGCGCAGACCAAATTTATTTTATTTTTCACACACAAATATACATAAATATATATATATATATATATATAGATTTATACTTATATATATGTAGGTACACGATTTAATTTTGGAGGGCACCACAAAAATGCCGAGCAACAAATTTAAACAGTACACGCCCATTTACTTTCCAGACACTTTGTTATTTATTCTCTCTTTGCGCTGTTTTTTGCTGGCTTTTGCATTTAATGTTCATATAGAGTCATATTTGAATTTGTGCCGGGAATAATAATGGAGGCTGGCATTAGCATAAAACGCTTTTTCAGCGTGCTCAGCGGACGGTGCAAAAAAATATGCTACGAAAAGTTTGTATAAACCGCAAGCGCTAATTAAAAGAAATAACAAACCGAACTGAAATGCGACAACAAATGGCTGCTGCACTAAGCCGATGCACGAATAGCACAGCTGAACAAAATAAAAAAAAAATAAAAACAAAAAACAAATAATAAAAGCCGAAGCGAGGCGAGAGAAAATAATTAAGAGAATTGCGTATACGCCATGTGGCGCTTTAAAGGTGTGTGCGTGACGCGTTAATTGCTTTTAATGAATTTTCGTGGCCTTCCACCTATAAAAGGCGCCCTGATTGCGACTAGTTCACAATGGCCGTGCACCAGTCGAAAATGAAAGCAATTAGATTTCTGGCCCCGAAAAGCGCAGTCAAAGCGCTGCCAAGCAACCAGAGTTCATAATTAAAAGTGAAGCTATAGAAGGAACCTGGATTGCTGAGATGAATGGACCCTAACTACATAATCAGCACAAAGGCACTGAAGGACGAACTGTCGACTCTCGTTGAGCGGAAAATTGCAATTATTGTTGCTCTTTTATGTTGGCAGAAACTATTTTTTAATCCAGTTTAGCATCGTCAAGCTCTTGAGTAAATACTTAGAAAAACATTTATACCAATGTATAGAAAAGAAGATACAACAGCCGAGTGTCCTTGTTGGCTTGCTCTTTTGATAAGTCGACATGAAAACATGAAAGTTTTCACGCCACTCTCAGCTACGCAATGTCCTTCAAGCATTCTGCATTAAAGCCATTTGTTGGGTCAAGTATTAATGCGTTGGCTGAGTATCTACTCCCACGCAGATATCCATATGAGCACTCAAGCCCCCCCCCCCCCCCCCCCACTCCCCATTTCCAGTGGCGGCAGCCAAGCGTTAAGAGCAACATCAAGGCCTTGGGGCCACTGCGAGCGAGTCAGCCCGGCCCCTCGGGTGCTCTACTTATTTACACAAGCCAAGAAGTGTACATATTGTCAGATTTGAACAATTATTTGTAGAATTATGAGGCGTACGAGTGTGGGGATGCATGAATGCTCTGAGCCACAAGAGTCCAGCCGAAGTCACGTGTTGGCCCGTCCTTTGAGCGAATCAAAGCTAATGACGGGTCGTTAGCCGCCAAGTTCAACCAACTGGGACGGCCAGAGTCACGTATTCTAATTTCATTTCAGCCTTATTTCACCTTTAGCACTGCTGTCCAATTTAATGCCGCCTCGATTTATTTGCCTGTTGAGGCTGAAATCCTGAAACATGTCGAGCAAATCGTCAAAGGAATGTCGCTCAGCCTTTTGTTGCCGACCGGCTGCCCCCGGGCCATTTGGCGAACGCATTATGCCGTTGATTAAGGCCTATGCATTATTTATGTAGGTCAGCGAAACGACCTTTAATTGGCTCGCAAGTGCGCTGCAATGTCCTTACTCTTCCTGCCACCCTTCTCGTTCTTTCCAACAGTTATATTTAGCGGCAGCACGAAAGTCCGCCCGACCTGCCGAGGGGTCAGGGGAGCGGAAGAAGGACAAATGGTGTGTCCTACTCCTCGAAGCGATCATTATGGGGAATCATCTATTATGGAAAATGTCTAATATTTATTTTTACATTTTTGTATGCATGTTTTCTTTATTTATTTTTTAAATACATATGATTTATTATTTAGATATTTTTTAAATTTAACTAGTTATTTATTTATTTATCGTTTTAATATTTACTTTCTCTTAATATTTTCCATATACATATACATATACATATATTCATATACTTAAAAAGTTATATATTCTTCAAAAATTTATTAATTAATTTTCAATTTATTTATTTAGTTTTTTGTTAATATTTACTAACCCTTAATATGAATGTTTCACTTGTGTATTTTCTTTTCCAAACGTACTTCAGGATCATCAAAATATTTTTTGTTTATTTTTGTTTTTTAGATATATATTTTTTAGTTGCATTATTTATTTATTTATTTGCTTGTTGATAAATGTTTACATTCGCTTAATATTCTTGCATGTTGCACTCTTGTATTTTCTTTTTGAAATGTATTTCAGGATATTTGAGGAGCACAACGCATGACGTCGCCGGGTGGTGCAACAAATTTCCGAGCTGAATACAATGGCTGGCATTTTGCCAAGGTAGCCGAGGTAGTCGGCGGGCAGCGCTGCCAGCGGCGACATTTGTGCAATTGAAAAGTTTTTACTCGGAACAGGCCAACAATGAAATTTCACGCATGCCAAGCGGACAACGTGAGCAGTTAGGCCAGACAGAGAGAGCAAGTGATGTAATTGTGTGCGAGCGAGTGAGTGCGAGAGAGAGAGAGAGGGAGAGAGGGAGGGAGAAGCCAAGCCTGAACAAGCCCGTGTGCTTCTCCCTGCAACTGTATTGCACTTCAACAATTTACTCAATGAATCATGGACAACAGCTGATTTATATTTATGAGCACACTCACACACACACACACTCACACACACACAAATACAGGCGGCCCTGCACTTGGAAAATGCGTGTGCTGGCAACGATTGGTGTCCTTGATACGATTCAAGTACGACCATCAAGTGCGCCAAGTGTCTCATTGTGCATTTGTGTGTCCAGGGCGCATCGAAGGTCGCCGGCTATACTAAGGCTCGTTATAGTCGGGCAATGTCATTAGGCACTACTAAACGTGGGGGGTGGGGGGTCGATTCGGGACTTTGGCTTTGGGCTCACATTGGATTGGGGTTGGCCGAGTCAGGCCGGTTCTAGTTCTAGTTTCCTCTGCCCATTGTGAATGAGCTAAAAATCAATTGAGTGACTTTGCATGTCCGAATATCCAGCTATTTTTACCCTGCCCAGCACGTGCGCAAAACTTTCTCTTGTTGCCTTACTATTCTCTCTCAGTGAATCTGGCGAAAGGGGGAAAAACGAGACGCGTAAAACGAGTGATGAAATGAAATGTGGAAAATCCCGCGGCAGCTATTGTTGCCATTCCTTTCCAGAATTGCAGTTGTTGATGGCACTGTACTATGTGTGTGTGTGTGTGTGTGTGTGTGTGTGTGTGTGTGTGTGTGCTTGCTTGTCGGCTTTAGGTAACCAGCAGAGAACACAACACGTCAACAGCGACCGGCTCAGGTGTGGTCTTTGTTTGCCACAGGTAGGGCAGCAGGTGCGCGGGCGGCGTCGGCAGTGACTGCCGCAGCAGCCGCAGGCGCATCATTTGCGCTCTTTACTGTTTGATTAACGGTTTAACGATTTGAGCAAACAATTGCGCCAACAGCAGCAGCAGCAGCAGCAACCATAACAACAACAACAACAACAACAACAACAACAACAGTAAGCAGTAAGCAGTAACAACAAATGGCTGTTAACCAAAGTGTGTGCGCTCGCATCCAACTCTTGGCTTACAAGCGACCAGGCTGGGGCGCCCACAGCAGCCACGCCTCCTCGCTGTGCAGCTACATGTTGTTTCTCAATTAAAGCAAAGTGCTATTGCGAGCATGTTCAACAAAAGCTCTGTTGGCCAAATTATAAGTAAATATTTACCAACAAATTAGCTGCCGTCCACAATGTAGAACATTTCATTTAAACACCTGTTTAGCTTGATATCATTTATGAGAAATTTAATATCTATAATTAAAACTTGTCGCTTAGCTTTAGTTTTACACAGAAGAGATCAAAAGCTCGAATCTAATGTCAATTTCCATTGAAATTTACTGACAGACAAAAATAATACAAATTGGCTAACATTTTTTCTCGTAATCCGAATAAATCCGTTGTCTTTTATTTTTTTGTTAGCTCAACTTTGTTGTGTGTGTATTTTTTTATTTTTTATTTATTTATTTATTTTTTTTTTTTGTAGAGCTTATATGTAATTTCCGTAGCAAAATGTTTTACAGAGAACTCGAATATATTCAATTTGTTGTCACGGGCAACCGGAAGTGTGAAATATCTCGTTGAATGCATTTCAAGCAATTCTAACTTCGACTCGCAGCGCGTGTTAAGTGACTTGAATTAACGCAGCACAGCAAATGTAATTGGGCTTCCTTTTCGAAACCTTTTCTAATTATATTGCAAGTATTTGCGGGTGTTTAACTTAAAGTCATTTGCTAAAGCAATTAAAACTTGATTTGATTTGCTAAACTAATTCAATTGAGTAATGGCTTTGTTTATGTTGCTTGTTGTTTATCTTGTTTGCCTCTTTGAGATAAGTTCGTCTGGATGCCAGCAAAACTCTCGAATCGATGACATTAGTCCAATGAGATTCATTAAAATTTAATGAGCTCGAATAACAGTGTTAATTGTTTGATGTGTGACTGTATGAGCATGTGTGTGTGTGTGTGTGTGTGAGTGCGAAGCATGAATATTTCATGTTTAGCAGAATTTGCAATGCCTTAAATAACCTAAGCAGATCAAGCTGCTGGGCGTGGCATATGCGACGGCTGTGTTTATATAGAAATATATTTTTAGATTTTAGGCATTTGCAATCAAATTTACCGTTTGATGGCAGATTATATGGGTATATATATGCTCGAAATGAACATGAGACGTGCACTAATATTGTTAGTTTAGATATGTATCTGAAGTTATGCAAATGAACTAGAGTTACAGTTATAAAAACCACGCTTATAGCGTCGGTAGACAAACTTATATGGCTATAGAGTCTGCCCGATATAACGACGGTGCCTTGAGCGTTGCTATAACCTAGAATCCAGTTATCGAAAGCGCTTGAACTAATTTGATAAAAGATATATCAGAGCTAGTAGTTAATTAGAAGAAATATAAGAATTGCACTATATATTTATAGGCAATGTCGTCCTGACTATAAAGACTATCTCATTGAAGTATTAAGGGATATACGTGCATGAACTGATTCGATAAAAAAAAAAAACATATATTAAAAATATTAGAAAGAAATCGTAGAATTGCACTAGATATTTCTAATCAATGTCTATAAAAGTATTAGGTTCATCTGATTGATTAAGTATGTCCAAGGCATATATGCCCAAGGTATACAAAGGGTAGCTAGACTATATAATAATCACTGTTGGTCTTCATACGCTTTATATGAGTACGGAAGATGCACAAATTCTATATTTTTCATATATTTCAAAAGAAATTAAGCTGCATGGTCGTAGCGGATCTACTTCACTATATGCTTTATGTGGTATTATTAGGTAGGGATATATGAATGTACGCATGCATGTTTGTTAGTCGAGTCTGCACTTTGCCTTATTAACTGTGCGAACTTTGCTATTCCTGAGACTGGCATTGTTGACTTCTTTGCAAATTGGTTTTTCGCAACGAAATGCTTGGGTATTTGGCTTCAAGTCTATATTGCTGTTGCTGCCGCTGCTGCTGCTGCTGTCATAGCTGTCATTCAGGCACATTTTCCGATTGTTGTTGTTGCTGTTGACTGAGGCAGCGCTGCGTTCGCATCCAATTACTTCGTCGCGTAAATTAAGCAGCCGGCATTGAAAGACGTCACTCCAGTGTGCAGAGTCAGCCCATTCCTATATGGGAATGGCACTGGCAACACAATTTCAAGTGCTCCCCATTTGCGTACGTACACCATGCTTATTTTTCATTTGCTTTGTAGTAAAAAAAATTTGATTATGGTTTTTTGTTGAAGACGGTTAATTTCATTTCAGCCAGGCCGCGACAAGGCAATGCTGAGTGATGTGGCAGCTACCCGGCAAGTGGGTGAGCCCCCTCGACACGCCTCGCCATCGACTAATTTCATTAAAAGCCCAGGCACAAATTTATATGTTTAACAGATTTTGCAAGAACAACAAAATTAATGGAATAAAAATAAGTCGCAACTGGAAGCCCAACTCATTTTACAACTTTTACGAACCTTAACCTTTTTTTCTTTTATAAGGCCGAGTTCATAGCAAACATACTTATGTATATTATGTATGTACTGCACAGTTGCGAAAGTCTGAGTAGCTTAATTAAGAGTCGCTTTCATCGCATCGCATCGCATCGCATCTCATCGCGTCGCATCGCATCGCATCATCACATCTCGTCCTGCAAGTAAAGTTTCTCTAATGAGCCTTCACTTGATTTTGTTTCGGGCTCGTCTTATTCAAAGTTCAGCTTCGGTCGCTGCGGCCGCTGCGGCCGCTGAGTCCAATGAGGGTTCAATAAGCAGCGTATCAGGACCTTCTGCGAACTGGCTGAAAATGCTAATCAACAGCTTAAAATTTAATTTGGGCCTTGGCCATGTAAATAAACAAAATCAGCCGGACCCACAAGCAGATTGGGCAAGTGCAAAAAAGTCAACTCAAGCTGGGGCCAACGAGCACGAGCGAACAGAGTTCTGTGTACTTAGGAGTGCGCTGGTCGCTTGGTCATTTATGACATTGACATTGTCCCGAAATTCAATTCCGAGCATTTGGTTAACTTTGTTAAAAAGTCCAAAATGAAAATCAGGCAGAAAGTCAGAAGTGTCGACCACATTGTGGCCTTTTGCCGGCTTAACCAAGTTTTCGTTGCGTATACGCAGCGTGGACCGTCAAATGCAAAGAGAAGCAGGTAGGCATAAGCTGTTGCTGGTGCTGCCAGACAAATGCTAAGCCTCAAAGTAACGCTGATGAGCTGAGAAACTTCGTTGTGAAGAATGATTTCATTTCGACGGGCGACGGATATTTTGACTCCGGGCTTCGGAATGGCCCTTCTGGTGTGGGGCGGGCTACTCTGTAAAGCGTATACAAAATCGATAATAGCATAAATAATGCATACACGACGCCGGTAGCAAGGCTCGCATAACGTAAAAAAATACACAGAAAAACGCGAGCATAGAGACAATAGCATAGGCCCATGGGTGAGCGAAAGGACAAAGGAAAACACAAGGCTCATCTACCATGCTCACATCTGACTGAAACAACACTGATCCCAAAAAAAAAAGAAGCATGCATATATGTGAGTGTGAAAGGAATATGTGTGTTTGCTAGGCAAAGAGAGAGAGAGAGGTAGAGAGGTAGAGAGAGCGCAGGAAAACACGCTCGGCGGACATTTAACCAGCACACAATAGAATAGCTCAATGGCTTCTAAAGTTTGAAACTAAAGCAACGCCGGACCACAATGCGACGAGTGCAAAGCAAACACAGCTCGGATGAAGGCTGCTGATGTGAGAAGGCCTGCGAGGGCTGCCTCAGCAGTAGTGGCTCTCGCGCTGGCACCTTGACAGCGTCAAAGGCCGCGCGCCTCCTCGGCTGAGAGCAAAAATTTCTTGTACTCTATATAAATATTTCATCATTGAGTTTTTATTTGCATATAAATTGAACTACAGACTGGGAAGACAAACGCGCACGGATGGCAAATGTTTTTGATCTACTCTCAACTGAAGTGGGGGGAATTATTTAGTTCAGTTTGAAATTGAAATTGTTATTCAATTGACCTGAAGTTACTGTAAAAGTTTCCACGTCAAGGCCATAATTATATTAAATTAAATTTACATTTTATGTTTCATGTAAGAGGTCTAAGTTGCATTTTTTTAAATAACTGAAAAAATTACATAAAGGTAATTAATTATATTTATTTATATAAATTAACACTTTTGTATAGCGTAAATTGATTTAAAATAAAATAAAATAAATTTGATTTTAAATTTGATTTTTAAAAATTACAAATAAATTTTATATAAAAAATTTCAACTTTTTTTTTTTTTTTTTTTTTTGTGCTACTTTTATTAAAATTTATTATTCTTTTTTTTTGGGGTCCCCTATTAGAATCGATGCAATTTTTGCAATTATTCGATATCCTTTCACTTTCAAGAAATCGCTTAAATGGGTTTTAAGCATATCTTAAGTTAATCATTTGAATTGCAATTATAAACAATTCACATGCATTTCAAATCCATTTAATCATATATAGATATGAATATATACGTATATAAAGCTTCAGGGTATCTGCTGGTCGAGCATATCCAAAGCACACTGAATCCATTCGCGTCGCTTTCGATTGTTACAACGCAGAAGGTAAATTTCTATTTGCTTTAATTGTGTGCTTAGGGAACTTGTGTAATGGGAGCATAAATTATTTATTATTTATTTACTGTGAATGACTTGAGCTCCAGCTAATAATATTGTCAATGCAAATTGCTGAGCCGGAAGCGGAAGTCATTATAATGAGAGCCGCCGAATGATTGTTTGCGTTATTCGCGTAACTTTAGCTCTGCTCAGATATGTCAGATGCGCGGAATATTCATTTGCATATCTGCTATTGTTTCGCCCGTCTCATCGTCTCTCCGTCTGTTTGTCTGTCTGTCAGATTTACACTGAAGTGTGTAAATAAACATTTATACAGCCAAGTTATTTCAGCTATTTATTGGCCAATAAAACGTGAGCAGCAAAAGGCGTTTCCATTCGCACTTGAGTGCGCAATGAAAATGCAAAACTGTTTCAAATGCTTTTCCGGATTTGTAATTATTGTGAAGTGCAGCCAAGAGAGCAAACGATTTTTGGCAATTAAAATCGATTTCGTGTAGCACTTGTGGCTTTGATTTCGAGAATCATGCGCACTGTGCGTGAGAGCCTTAATTAAAGCATTTAATACAAGGAATTGTGTGGATATTCTCAAAAATATTTTGATACATAAGTTCAGATACCCATTTAATTGCCAGAAGAAGGAAAAGCATTTGATTGATGAAAATCCTGTCTGAATATGTGAAATTGGATTAGAATCAAACTCTGAGACTTATGATTACTGTGCTTGGACAAGCAATCGATTTTTGTGGGAAATGTGATGAATGATTCGTATATGCCAATTAATATTCAGAGCTAATTCATATGTCAGCTTTTGATTCATTTCAAATTCATGATCCTAAATAAAGTTTATTATATTACGTAAAGCATGCTCGAGTTTTCAGTGATATTTTGTGCAATAAATTAATAAAGCACTGCTTTAAAAACTCTTTCTCTGGGCCTGTTCAGACTGGGCCAAGCATGACAAGTTCATTAATTTCATTTTCAATCTAATCCAAGGAATTGGCGTTGGCATCCTCAACGATTTCCAGCAGCATCGCATCATTATGCTGGCAATGAATCTGATAAGCTTACAGCTAAATCCAAAACGGAGACGCCAATCAAGCAAAACCCAGCCCCCAGTCCCCAGCCCCCCGCTAACACCCACTGCAGACACCCACACAGCGACAGCCATGAGAATAGCAACCAAAAATGCCTAAAGGCATTTATTCTATTTATCATTTATCCAGCCATTTATCGAGAGACATCCGAGACGCTGCCTGAAGTATCGCCGGAATGAATAATGCCATTTACACTGGAAACATTTCAGTGCAAATATTTGCTCGCTTCAAGCATTAGCTGGCATTATCTCACTGAAAATAACTGGATTTCTATAATTTCTAAACTGTATACAGTTTAAGGTATTTTACTATCGGTTAACGGCACACAATGAACTTTGTGATTGTCGCAACTTTGCAGCTTGCCAAATGCAACATTGACAGTTCTAACTAGCTAAATCCAAACTGTATCTCACAGATACAAACTTTTTCGAGCGCAGCTCCAAAAGTTTCAATTCGTGCATGGAAATTTCTCTAAAATATGTTTGCGTGTATGTGGGTGTGTGTGGGTGTGTGTTGGTGTGTGTGGGTGTGTGTTTATTTAGGTGCGTGCTTGACTATTCTGTTGACGATGCAGCTCTGCAATTTATGCAAAAAGTTTGCATTGCTTGGGCACAGACATTCGGTGAATGCCAAATAGTGATGTGTGCGTGTGTGTGTGTGAATGTGTGTGTAGTTCCTGAGCTTATGGTAAATTTGATTCTAAAAGCCAGACAAATAAACCCAGTTTATTGAAAGGTAGTTGCAATTCACCCCCAATGTCCTATGCCAACAAAATCGATTTCCCCCAGCGCTCAGCACAGAAGGCTCTATTAAAAAAGCAAAAAAAAAAAAAAAAAAAAGAAATTATTATAAAGGAAAAAAAAACATCAGCAGCAGAGTAAAAGCAAATGTCAGGAGGCTGAGGCGACTCGCACGGCTGTGAGTGCTAAGCGAGGTGCAGAAGTGTAGCAGTGAGTGCTCTCCATAGAGAGTCCCATGGCAAATGCTATGTTCAGGCGCAGCGAGCAGAGCCTACAGCGAAGGCCAGAGGGTGGGTCCACTGAACCTGCACAGTGGGGCCAAATCGAGACTAAGCAAGAGACATAACAATCATGATTGATAGGGAGTTATAGCTAAACGAGAGAGTTGGATATTTTTAAATAGATCTTTGAGCTGAAGATAAATTAATTTACTTTTATTTACTTCACTCTCTTTCAAATATTATAGTTTATTGTGAAATGTATTTAAATATTTTGGTATTCTATTTTTTTATTTACTTCACTCTCCTTCAAATATTATAATTTATTGTGAAGTATATTTAAATATTTTGGTATTCTATTTTTATTTATATGTAAAATTCCTCTCTAATTCTCTTTTCTGTAAAATGCTTATGGAATTGCAGTAGTTGTATAAATTTTAAATATTTTTGCAGCATTTGTTGCATGATTCTTTTGAATATATCTCTCTCGCTCTGCCTCACTGCATCTTAAATATTTGTGGCACATTTTCGCATGCATCTTTGCCCCGCTCTGAAATATTTGTAAAAGCAAGTTGGTTTGTCTAAATCACTTGCTCTATCTCTCTCTCTTTCCCTCTCTCTCTCTCTCTGCTAGCACAATAGCCTATATTTTCATAGCAGTTTGCCGCACCTGTAACCAAGGTATGCTGAACACCTTTTGCTGCCAATGGCCAATCTCAGCTGTGTGTGTGTGTGGGTCTGTCTGTGTGTGTGGTTTTGTCGCAGGCCAACACGGGTCACAGGCATATTTGGAATATATAACCACTAGCATTTTAAAGTTTATTAAATGGAAACCCGAAAAATCCTAAGCCTAGCCAGGCCTCACACAGCAGCAATTGGCCAGTCTGCCGTTGTAATTTACGTAACCAGTCGAATGGTTTTTTTTTTTTTGTGTTTTTTTTTTCTCATTTCTTTTTGTTTGCGTGGATTTGGGTAGGTGGGCAGAAAAGTTTTTTTATTGTTCGCTTACTTGCTGAACGCGTGTCGGCTGTCCGCTTCGGGTGCTGGAGGTGGCGAGGGATCTGGATGAGCCTGAAGGTCTTGACGCCGTCATTGTCGTTGTTGATTTGCGTTTGGCTATGCTGCCTTTTGGTCTGGCGGCGGGGGCGAGGGGCGTCGATGGCTTCTGCGCTGTGGGCGGGGCTGTTGCTTGCGGCGTTTGCAACACGAGCAATGAAACTTTTTCTTTGACTGTTGCTTTTATCGCTCTTGATTACTGTTGTTGTTCTGATTGTTGTTGTTGTGATTGTTGTTGTTGTTGTTGTTGTTGTTGTTGTTGTTGTTGCTGCTATCGGGCAGAAACTTCTTACATGCGCCTCACCATTTGGTCTTTAACGATTTTTGCTGTTCTCTCTCTCTCTCTATCTCTCTCTCTCTTTTTGTTGTTGTTGGGCTATATTTAATTTGTCATTAGAACGAAGTTTGTGTTATTTTTATTGCTGTGCACAAACAAAAAACGCGAAATCGATTTGTTCGAACGTTATTTCTATTTGATTCACACGACTGTCCGCAACATGCGGCACGTTTTGGCAAGCAAAGCAATATAAACACACGCACACACACACACACACGCTCACGCATACACGGATAGAGACACAAATACTTGCACACAATTCACGATAGACTTCTTCTGTATCGGGCTTTTGTTGTTTAGCGGGCTTTGCGGGCCAAAATCGAAACACGCACGCACATGTTGGCGTTTAATATATGGCCGATGTCCTGTCGCCTGAAGCTCAAGTGGCACTTGAGCTAGACGCTGGCGACACTCACATCGACAACAGCAACAACGGCAACAGCAACAACGATAACGGTACCGGCAACTGTCAGTGCCACTTTAGTTCCCTTTTTGTAGCAACGTGTGTGACAAGTGGTCACAGGTTTCAATTATTGTTGCTGCTGCTGCTGCGCTGCTACTGCGCTGCTGTTGCTGTTGCTGATGATAATGTTGATGATGCTGACGATGTTATTGTTTTTATTTGACCCACGGGCCGTCGCATGGGCTGCTGCTGCGCTGTCGCTGGTGCCTGCTTCGAATACTGAACAGCAACTGAATCTGGCCACGGCAGGCCAAATCCTTTGCCGGTCAAACAGACAACAGCAGATGCGGCGAATTGGGGCGACGAGAGCGCGTCGGCGCACTCAGTTTGGCGCGCATGGCGAATTTGAAATGGGCGCAGAGTCGCATGCGAACGTAGCATATGCAAAAGGGGAGCAGAAAGCAAAGTTTCAGTGGGTTAAGACTTGAGCTGAGCGAAGCTAAACGAAATAGGTTGGACTCTTAAGTAGAAACTCGAACTGTCTCATGCATTGCTTTTAATAAATTTATCTGTAGAGAAATACCAATTTGATTGCTGTGGAGTCGAGCTTCGACTGGAGTCTCCCCTGAGCCGAGCCGCATAATCAAGTTGCCAAGTTTTTGCCCAGGGCAGCCGGCGGCAGAGCCAATGCTACTTGCGAATTTACATATCCATTTCTATACACAGTTGCCTGCTGCTGTCAGACTGCCGCATGCCGCATGCCGCTTGCCCCTTGCCCCTTGCCGCCATCGGTGTGCGGGGCGTCAATATTTGCATTTGTAATAACAATATTTTGATGGCATACCCCAAATGTGTGCGTAAATCTAAAAAAGATTTGTTATTGCTGGCTCGAGTTTGCGTTGCGCTGCGTTACGTTCCGTTTCATTCCATGTTTGCGCGGCTCAACAACAATCGGTGAAGGGAAAAGCAGCATAGATACGACAGCAACAACAACGACGTGAGCAACACTTGATGGCAACATGCCGGCGTCGGTGCCACAACATGTTTCAGCTTGGGCAACTTGATGTCGCTCGCTGGAAGTTATTAAAATTTCATAAAATATGAAAAAGCTGCAAATATATGAAACGACAACACATCTGATTTCTCGATTGTCGCCAGAGTCCCGTGTCACCGACAGTTGTCAATCCTCTGTCCCAGCTACCCATTCCCCCCCTATCTCTCTCTCTCTCTCTCTCTCTCTGTCTGTTTGTCTCGCTGATTGAAAATATGCAGCTTCCCCGTTCAGCTTGACATATCTTTTGCATTTAAATATTTAGTCAGCAGTCTCACAAGCTGAAAACTTAAATGCTCTGACAATTAACAGGCTTCATTGGTGGGGAAGTTAGACTAGGCCCATAACATTTTAGGTAAAGCTAGTATTCATAGTTTTTATTAATGATACCAATAGCTTTAACTAATCATGATCCAGATTATACTCATATCAACCACAGCAATCGCATCATATTATTTCGATATGTTCTTACTTTCCTTTTTTTTTTTTTTTAATTTATGTATTATTATTACTTAATTTTTTTTTTAATCTTTTAGTATCAATCCAAGCGAAATCATCAATCAATTTAAAATTCCCTTGATATGTGATTGATTTATTGTCTGTTGAATTCACTGCACAGTCTCTATCTCTGTCTCTCTCACTCTCCCTCTGAGCAAGAGCTTAGGCTATACACCAATTTGTGGAGAAGCATTTGTATGAGAGTTTAAAATTGATAAAAATAAAAATATTAATATATATAAATATAAATGTAGCTGAAAGACATCACCTAAGTCATCTTACGTGAATTCTATTATAATTACCACAATAATAATAATAATAATAATTTAGTATTTTCAAAAGTAATATCTATATACATATATAGATAACTCAATAGTTAGATATAACTTATGATAAATATACAGAATGAGAGCTATATGCCCTTGACCTTGTACCAGAGCCCAAGTTAAGAGGATATCCAACAGGCCTATCCTAAGCTGCCCTAAATATATATTTCAAGCTCTTAATCTGCATCAACTTAGGCGCTTTATATATAATCTTATTTAGTTAGCTGTCAATAAAGAAATTCCCGTTAATAGGCTTACCGCTTAAAAACGTAAATACATTATGAAACATTAACTAAAAAAAAGAAATGGATTACTGATATATAAATTACAAATTTTTAATGCAATTTGAAGTCTACATCAATCAGAGATCTCTCCTTGCCTTGTAAATAGAAGCTCATCAATAAGAGAAATGTAGTTAAATTGATTGATCAAATAGCTATGCCCATTAGCAGGGCATAGGTATATATATATACATATATATGTATATATATTGGTATTGGAAATGGCATCGTGGAAATGGCGCTCGGCTTTTGACACCTACGCGGCGACGTTGTCAATGTCACTTGTCATGGCCAAATTGGCGCATCTCATGAGCGATGATTGCCTGGCGGATATTATGGATCACCAGTGTGGGCGATGCACCCAGAGGCATCCAGAGATATCCAGGGCAGCCTGGGACAACCAGAGGCAACGGCAGCTGGGCAACTCTGACTCGAACGGCATGTTAAGTGGCAGAAGTCAAACGTGACAAGATTTAATTTTGACTTTGATGAATGTACATTGATTTTCCCTCATATTCGTGATGTCCATTTTTTTTTCTATATGCTATCGTTGTTGTTGTTGTTGCGCTCTGTGTGCAGCGGCGCAGCGCTAAAAACTTTTACATGCTTAAATTTTTATTAAATTGATGGATCTCGTAGACGAAATTAGCCATGCCGCATGCTCAGCATGAATATCGTTTCTGTGCTCAACATTTATTTAATTTCAGCTATATATATTCATAATATTTATATATAAATTATCTATATATATATAAATATATGTATGTATGCCTAAGTTTCGGCTAGCTGTGCCCGCTTCACGCGTATTTTGCGTGGAAATATTTAAGTTTATTTTTGGTACATAATTTCCTTAGGCATTTCCAATATAGCTCCGATACACACACACATACGCACACACACTACACACATTTGCATAGCTACAATATGATGTTTTATGAGTTTTTAAGATGCCAGAAACAAAAACAAAAAATGAGAAAAAAAAATATTTATAAAAGTTCTTCCACTTGGCACTTGGGCTCAGGAGGTTGGGCAAAGTTTTTGTTGGGACAGACTGCACCTGTATGGGGAAATAAATTTAGTTTTTAACGTGAAATGCGAACTCTGACCCAGCAGCCAACGGTTGCTGTTTGAAAGTATTTAAGTATTTGATTCCATGTCACATTTTGGCTGCTTCATTCGGTCGAAACGTTTCGCTTATTGGCGACGCAATAAGCTGATAAATTACACAAAACACAAGTAATGTGGCCCGCCCTCTATGCGTGGTGGGAGGGGACGGGCTTCGTTGCCATGACGCCGGTTAAATTATATGCCAAATAAAAATCACTCATACGCCGCGTGCGGCAGTGCGAGGGGAACCCCCGCTGTACTGCCACGCATTTCGCCGTCTGTCAACCGAGTCGAGATCTCAGCTGCCATTTGGAAGTTTACAACTGTCGCCGCTCGTAATCAGCTTTATTTCGGTGCCTGGTGATATGCCGTTAATGTACTTGAAGTGCGGCGTCTGGCCAACGTCTTGGCCTTGGTTACTTTCCAGTTGCGCCGTGGCGCGAACTTTGACAACTGCCAACCACCCCCGCCCGACCCCACCGCGCAATTCAGCCAAAGAACAGCGTTTATTATATGTATTTTCAAATATTTATTCTCATATATTTGCCTTTTGTTGTTGTGTTTCGTTAAATTACTTAATTTGCCCAATTGAATTTCAATAATTTCGTTATAGCTTTTACAATAGTTCACATCATATCTTATGATTCTGTGGTTTGGTTTTTTGGTTTTTGTTGCTGTTTGAACGCCTCGAGGCTGTTTGTTTCTGTATTAGTTTCGGTTTCGGTTTCAGTTTCAGTTTCAGTTTCTGTTGGTTTAGCTCTAGATCTCGGCATAGCAATGCTGTAGTTAAGCACAAAAATAAATAACACTCACGTTTTACATGTTAATATCCATATACAAATACAAATACAAATACAAATACAAATATAAATACAAATACAAATACAAGTACAGTTACATATACATATACTAGGTATATAAACATCGTTAGACATATAAATTAGTTTAGCTATTGATTTGTTTATAAAAATATAACAAGTTCTTTGGAGTTTGCTTCCATCATTCGTGCATCGATAAGGAAAATCAGATTCGAATGACATTTTATACAATATTAACATAAAGAGCTTTCACTCCTCATAATTGATTTGCCTTGCATTTTTGTGGTTTTCTTTTGTTTCTTGTTTCTCTTTTATTATTTACTTATTTTTGCTTTGCTTTGCTTTCTATCGGCTGACTAGAATCGTGGCTTTTAGCATTTGTTTCCTTTACGCATTCATTATATTTAAGTTGTTTATCTTATTGCATTATTATTATTTTTTCTAAAAATAAAAAGCTTCTTGGGTTGCATTTGAATGCACACAGTTCAAAGGAAGAAAACTAAACACAATGGCAAACTGATATTTTATTTATTTTTTATTTGTAATATTAACAAAGGACCTTCGTTTGCTTAGCGAACGATACGAACTGCTCTTTTTAAAGTCAACACATTGATCGAAATTCATATTCTTAGTTATTATTATTATTATTATTATTATTTTATTTTTCTTTTACGGAAGTCCAGATTCGGTTTCGGTTTCGGTTCAGTCCCACGTTGAGCTTGGGCCGCAGTTGCTGGAATCAAGTTGCTGACTTTGTAAGCAATGCAAAAGCCTTTCCCTTACAGGCGACACAGTCAACTTTATTCCAGGAACTGCAACGCAATTAATACACACACACACACACACACACACACACACACACTCACACTTTGAACACTTTGCATCGAATAGAAACACTTGACACGTCGAATTGAATTTAACTAGCGATATCGTTGTATATACTTGATCTATTTATAGTAGGGCTTTAAGTTGCACTAGATTACTTTTGATTTTGACTGCCACACTCGTTAATTTCCATTTAATTTATGCATTCGTTTAATTATGAAATTTCTCTATTTACTTTTATTATTATATAATATATATATATTTTTTTTTTCTTCTTTTTTTTGA
The DNA here is from genome assembly GCF_054131065.1 of Drosophila arizonae. NCBI lineage: Eukaryota > Metazoa > Arthropoda > Insecta > Diptera > Drosophilidae > Drosophila > Drosophila arizonae. Next base: position 20,186,002 of record NC_142922.1, on the reverse strand, counting down.
GCATTCTTATTGCATGCGATTGTCGTTCAATAATATATAACATAACATTTTATTTCTATGCATATTTAGTATGTGTACTTACATATATGTATGTATGTATGTATGCATGTATATTTGGGTATAACTTCTCTGTTCAATTGAATTGCATTCTGTGTGCCATAAATTTGTTCAACTTGATCTCTATACAATGTTTAGCTAATTAGTTTATAACTTGTCATTTGGTTAATTGGCACAGTTTAAATATTAGTTAAACTCTCTCTATATATATTTATATACTATATTTAGTTTGTTGTTCTCTATTGCCTGGTTGCCTCATCCTCTGCTCTCCTATATGACGACATATGTAGTATATATATTGCTGCTTAGCTTTAGGTTTCTGATTGCCGGTTTCGTATGATGTTTTAACGTGCGTTTTAGTTTCGTTTTACTTCTGCTTTGCTTTTGCCGGGCTTTGAAATGTGTTTACAACCTGCGCTTAACTTAAAGTAACTATTTACACAAACAAATAAAATTATAAATAATAAATAAATCACTCATGCTCTTCTTTACTCATTCTCAGCCAAATTGAAGCTCCATCAGTGTAGCAAAAACGAAATGAAAGCGAACAGACAACGCGCCTCGCACACGGGTGAATCCGTAGATGTTGACTTAAATATTTACATGGCGAGTGCAAGCAGCATATTAATTTTAAAAATTAATGGAAAATTATAATTGCATTTGTTCGATTGACGCAACTGGGCCATTGTCTGGCTTTGGTTGCTGTGGTTGTCGTTGTTGCTGTTGCTGTGGCTGCTGCTGCTGCTGCTGCTGCTGCTGCTGGCAGTCTCTTACACATGACTGGAGGCCGTGGCGGCTGCTGCATTGTTGTTCTTGTTCCATTTGTTGATGTACTCCATGGGTATCTCGATCTGTATCTCCTGCACATCCTCGGCCGACAGGCTGCCCAGACTGGGCTTGGGCCTGGGGTTATCCAGCCGGGAACCGGGCGCGGCGCCAGCCGCCAGCCGCTGCTGCTGCTGGGCAATGGGCGTCAGCAGCGCCTCGTCCCTGTATTATAAGTTGTCCACCATCTGTGACTGGCGGCGATGCGAGGGCGTGTTCGAATTGAGATAGCTCTCCGAGTAGACGCTCTTCGCGCGCTGATCGTAGCGCAGGCTGGAGCGCCGTATGTCAATGTCCAGCGGCATGTGCCGGTCCTTCCACCAGTTGCAGAACAGGCAGAGCAGCGTGTTGCGGAAGGCCTCCCGGAAGTCGCGATTGAAGTACGCGTAGATCAGCGGATTGAGCGTGGAGTTGAAGTAGCCAATCCAGAAGAGTATCGAGACCACAATGTCTGGCACCTGGCACGCGTCGCAGGTCATGGAGAGCGTGTACCTGCGAATGCACGAACAATTCAAGCCACATTCATAACAAAAGAAATGCGAAATGTTTGCCTCTTTTCTTTTAGAGGCCGCCAACAACGACAACAGCTCAAAGAGCCGCCGTGGCGTATGAGTAATATTTAATTATGCATGCTCGACGTTAAATAAATTACACTTGAGCCGGCTGCCAGCGGGTCGCATCGCTCACTTACCACACGAAGAATGGCAGCCAGCAGAGAATGAAGGTGCCCATGATGATGCCCAGAGTGCGTGCGGCCTTGTGCTCCCGCTTCATTTTGATTAAATGTTTGTCCTTTGTCGGGGTGTGCTCCTGCTCGACCTCATGCAGTGTCAACGTTTTCGATGAGCCCGAGCCGCTCAGCGCCTCGCCTGCCAAAAGGGGACATGATAAATGCGCAGGGATTAGCATCAGCTCTAGCCCGACCATGTGTGTGTGTGTGTGTGTGTGTGTGAATGTGTGTGTATGTGACTCTGTTAGCCAGCTACCCAGCTCATCCAGCCGATTGGTAATTCAAGCCTTCGGCTCTCAGCTCTCACCTGATGGCTGCATCGATGGGCGATGCATGAGCATCGCATTGCCATGGCGCATCATCAGCTGCTTCTCCTGCCGGTTGGCCTCACGGAAAATGGCCAGATAAGTGAAAATCATTATGGTGCAGGGTATCCAGAACGAAATCGAGCTCGATATGATGGCATAGTAAGTGTTCACCACAAACGAGCACTGCTCGGGATGCTCCTTCACGAATACCTTGTGCTTGTCTGTCGTATACCAGCCGATGAAGATGGGCAGGAACGAGAGCAGCGCCGGCGATATCCATGTGTTCAGCAGCATAATGCCAACCACGCGTTTTGTCATGCTAATCGGATACTTGAGCGGCTTCACAATGGCATAGTATCTGCAAAAAGACCAGATCAGGAGCAGAGTGCCACGGTTATTAGTATTTCAAGTGAGCCCTCACACACACATATACCATCATCAGCCGTTGCCGCGAAGTACGTACCTATCCACTGATATGCAGCATAAATGCAAAATGCTTGCAGTTGAGAAGTACACGTCCAAGCTGTTCCACAGGTCGCACAGGAAGGGGCTGAAGTTCCAGCTGAATATTTGAGCGAAAACAAACATGGAAATGTTGACAGGTCTGTGATTAAGCTATTAACTTAATATTATATAATAACGGTCCGATGTGCAAATATTTGCCCCACAAAGTATGCTACGAAAAGTTTAAAGCTCCCTGGCCGAACTCCAAATGCTCTGGCTGTCTTATCAGCGTGTCTGATTTATGTGTTTATCGATTTCATCTCTTGTTAGTTTTGGCTGGCTGGCAGGTGACATTGCCCATGAACTGGCACAGTTTGCCAGCCAGGCCGAGCTGCTTTAATGCACTGTTCGGCCAGCTACAATGGCTGTTATGTTGCCGTAGGCACGCACACACACACACACACACAGAGGGAAGGACTTCTACACGCCAACGACCTGGTTGCATGAAAAACTCATTAAAAGTCGCGCCGTTGTCCCTGCTGAGCCGCGCCTACTCCGCCCTAATCGTCCCCCAATCGACCCGACCCATTACTTCTCTCTCTCTCTGCTTGGTTTCGCCAACGGGCAGGAAAATTTATTATCAGACGACCGGCTTGGCATCAGTTTCAAAAACTTTTTGACTATTCAGAAACTGTGTGTGCGCACGCCTGCAGTAATGCCAGGATCGGGGAATGAAGGCGTAGGCATAGGCATAGGCGTAGGTGTGGGCGTGGGCGTAGGCGTGTCTCTGCTCGTGTTGGCCTTTTCAGCGTTTTGCAAGTTTCTTTTTTTCCTCCCATTTTCCCATTTTTGTTTTTGTTTTTGCATTGTTCCGTTATGCGCTGCCATGAATTGGCGCTTAAGCTGGCCCGCACAGAAGGGGGCGCGGCAACGATGGCGACGTCGGCGCCGCGGGCCAGTGTCAATTATGCAGCCAGCGCCAGTGAAGGTAAAATTGCTAATGAATGCCAAGTGGGCTCTGGCTGGTAACGAGCTCAGCTGCCAATTTATATGCAACTTTCGTGGACAAGTGGCTGGTCGAAAGTTTTCCGAAAGGCCTGGCCCAATTCCAGTTCCACGTCCAACTCCGATCTCCAGCATCAGCCCCAGCGCCAGCGCCAGCGCCAGCGCCAGCCCAAGCAAAGTGCAACTTGCGACATTATGCGCTGCACTCTCGTGGGAGCAATGAAGCGATGTGGCTGGCGATGACATTGCAAACATTTTTGCTGATCCTTTGCCTCGAGTCGAGCTTAAAGTCGTCGAGCTGCAGCCTGTGCATAATTAACTAGGCTATGTCTGTGCGCTTGGCATCACATGCACATATCGCATTACAATTGCACAAGCATGCACACACACGCACACACACATGGACAGCTATGTGAAGGATGTGACCATGTCACACTCTGACGGGTTTCTGTGCCCAAGAATAGCAGTTGAAAGAGCGCGTTTGTGTGTGCCGTCATTCTCTGCTCTGCATGCATACCCTTACCAACTGGAAGACACTGAGCTAAGAGATGGCGTTAGCGACACTTGAATGTGTAAAAGAGAGAGAAGATTGCATTTTTAAGGGAAGTTACAAACTTACATTTCATCTGTTACGATTACTATTTTAAGCAGATTTATTTATTTATTTATTTTATTTTCAAAATTTTTCCTGTATAATATTCACGTACTCTTAATAATAAAATAAAATAATAATAAAAAAATAAAACAATAATAAAATAATAAAACAATATTTTTAAATTTAAACAATATTTTCGTTTCTTTTTCAATTAACAAAACAAAAAAAAAAAAAAAAAAAAAAAACAAAACAAAAAACACAAAAAATAATAAAGATAATAAATAAATAAAAGGGAACGAACTATTATAATTGTCTTTCAAATAATAGACTAACGAGATTATGACCTAGACTCTAACAACTGTTTACAGTTCCAACAAAGTAATTGATATACACATATATTTTTAAAAATTTGCATTGCAAGTTACAAAAAAAAAATAAAAATAAAAAAATTAAAAGATGCTTTGTAATAATAGATTAAATGTTTATATATACTAAAAAATAAAATACATGCTAACTTTTGTTTTAAAAATATTTTGCAAGCGAAATTTTGATCTGCTCTCTAACAACTTTTTATTTACTTGAACTTCAAACAAAGCTCGCTTTTTCATATTTTAATTACAAGTTTTTAATTAAATGTATTTCATTAAAAAAGGATTTGCTTCAATGAACTTTTATATTTTTGTGTTTTTTTTTTTTCTTTTCATTCCATAAAATGTATTTTAAACGCATATATATGTATGTATATATATGTTCATAGCTGCTTCCCAGAGCTAAACGTATATATATTCATTTTTATTTCATTTGTTGTAGAATTTGCTTGCAGCGTGTATTTAAGTCACATACAAAACTATAGATATGTATATATATATATATAGGGGAATTTTGTAGTTTTTTATTCGCACATTTTAATACTCAAACAGAGGCGTACGCACATGAGCTGAAACACAAAGCGAGATGACTTTGTGCATTTGCATTCGCACATACATTCACATATGCAAAGCCACCCACCCACACACACACACGTAGCTAGAACAAATGTTGCCTTCATTTTTCAGGGACTTGTTTGGTTGTTTGCTCGGACACTTTCACTACCCCCCACTAACACAGCTGCAGCCGCCCCTTTACGGTCGACTGACATTTTAGTTGCCACAGCGCTCAGTTGCAGTTGTAATGCTTGTATGTATGTATCTATATGTTTGTGTGTGTGCGTGTGTTTGTATGGTTTTTTTTGTTGTACTTACCGCCCAGTTACTTGCACACTAAAGTTAAATGTCATGGCCATAATAGCGACCATTATATCAGCCATGGCTAAGGAAACTACAAAGTAATTCGTTATAACTCTGCAAAGAGAAGAGAGGGAGAGAGTGAGTGAGTGAGTGAAAGCACAATCAGTAAACGAAAATAAAACCAGATATTACAAATCATGACAGCAGCCCAAGCAGCAACAACAATAACAATATGAACAATAGCTGTAACGGGCTGTGCGATATGGCATATCCTTAGATGACTAATCAGTATTTGCTGCAGCTCTCCACCTTGCACATCCTTGTGGTGTATGTGTGTGTGGGTGCCATTGCCCCCGAGGGGCGAACAGCTACCGTACCAATGGGTCTCTGTGAGGGACGGCAAATGACTTCTGCCTGCATTCTGCTGCCAGCATGGGACATAATTGAAAGACAAGCCAGGCAGCGTGATGGAAAATGTGGTCTTTTGGCTTAGCCAGGCTTTCCCGGCCACTGCCTCTCGCATGCGACATTTAAGCTTTACTGCATAATGAGTGACTGGCAATGAGCCGTGTGGCATGCCGCATGTGGAACTGTTGAATAATCGAAGCTATTCAATTCTTGTTAAGCAGTTTACGTGACGTATACGTAATTTATGCAGCCTAAAGCAGTTTCTGATTATGATTGAGCTCTAATGCAAATCCAATGTTTATTCCTCAGCTGTCAGCAGCAGAGACTTTTGTCTATTCTCTAGTGCTGCTGAATAACGGTCCGTAGTTTGTGCCGTTAATTGCAACAAATAGCCGCCATTTTGTAAATGCGTTGCCATTATTTAGCCAGCACTCTCTCTCTCTTCCTCTCTCTCTCTTTCTAGCTGCTTGCTGCCTCACTCGCACGCTTTAATCTGCTGCTAGCAGCATTAAATTTTCCAACAGCTAGCAAAATAAAGAAAATCTCATTTAAACACTTTGGCGGCCGGCGCTGCTAGAAGCCGGAAGCAGTTGCCAAGCATCCTTCAGCTGAAGGCGGCGCCGCGACGTTAATTAGTAGTCTCCATGTAATGCCAAATGGATGCTACATATTGGATGCCACTCACACACACACACACACACACACTCAGAGACGCACAGTGCAGAGCCGTGGCTCATCTTTAAGAGAGCAAAAATGTGAAAATAAATTCAGACAGCGCGGCAAGCGTTTTTATTGTGCGTCGTATAGAAAATTTAAAATTTATGCAGCCATAAAAACCATAAGCCGCCTTAATTGCCAAAGTTTTGGTCGAGGGGCTTCTGTGTCTGTGGTGTCACTTGCTTTGCTGTGATACCCTGCAAAACGATTAGCAGCGAGCATGACAGGCTTGCATTTGCTTTTATGCAATTTTTGGACTTTTGTTTGCCTGCGTATTTAATTTAATCCAACTCCTATTTCTGCCGTTGAATTTATTGAAATATTTGTGGCATTTATACAAACATTCATTTGCTGTGCATCTATTAGTCGCATATACCCATCGAATTCAAATTCTTCGCTCGCAATTTTGTGGACTGCATGGTGTTTTTTTTTTTTTTTTTTTTTTTTTTTTTTTTTTTTTTGTGTTGAATTTTTTAAAAGTTTAACTGTCACGCTTTATTATTTTTTTGCCTTTTTTTTTTTTTCATTCTTGCTGCTATATCCAATATTCTCTCTTTTTTTTCAGTTCCACATTCCATTCTTTGTGGCATTGTTTCAAGGAGCGCCGCATCCATGCGTTCCATTTGGGAAAAATAGAACAATAGATGGATTTGCAGCCTGTGGGCAGCAGCAGCTGCCGATTTATCAGGCACACGTTTGGATTTTTTCTAATCTTTTGCGCCTGACTGGCAATTATTTTCGGGAGAGATGTAGGATTTATATGCGAGAGCGGCACATGCTCTTGGGCAAACATTGACTAAATTCACACACAAACCGAGGCAACCTCAGCATCATCATCATCATCAGCATCATCATCAGCATCATCATTATCATCGGCACATTATTAGTTAGGCCTTGGGATAGCGACTGAGACTCTGGCAGCTAGTCACTTAAAAAATAAAATGCTGCTCATTAGTCGAGGCGGAACGTGAGAGAGAGGGAGAGAGAGAGGGAGAGAAAGAGAGAGAGAGAAATTAAGCGACGTTCAACCTTAATTACGCCAACCTCTTGCCATGGCCAGCTGGTTTGGACCTCTTGTTATTCTTTCGCTATGCCAAAGTTGTTTGCCTCATTTTCAGTGTCCCTTTTCGAGCTCCACTTAAAGTTTTCATTACAGCGAAGAAATTTGCATTAGGAAAAGCGTGCGCGCAACAAAAAAAAAAAAAAAAAAAGAATAAAAGAAAGGAGACAGAGAGAAAGAGAGAGAGAGAGAGAGAAGAATATAGTGCCAATAGGTGGTGTGGCAAAATCTTGGTGGGTAAGGTACAACTTTTGATTACACGCCCGTAGGACGAGGCGACGACGTTAACTTTGATTATGTGCACCCGTCGGACCTGGCCTGGGAGACTCCGTGGGTTTTATGATGCGCTAAATTGATTTGCCTGCCAGTTATTAAGGCATAACTAAAAATATTAACGAACCGAGCCAAGCTGACGACCCATCATTTATCACTAGAAAACTTTTTTATGGTAATGTCGCGCACTCTGTCTCTCTTACTGTCAGTGTCCCTGTCTCTGTCGCTGCCTCTGTCTCTGTCTCTCTAGATAAATGTTGAGCGAAGGACGGCGACGCCGCCATTCTCCGTGCCATGAGTTGACAGCGCATCCAACGAGGTCGTCTCGCTGAGATGTTGACAAGTATCAATTCTCACACATGTGTGTGTGCGCGTCTTAGTGTGCGTGTGTGTGTGTCGCCATATTTCTATTTCCGTTGCAAATTGATAATGCGAAGGTTTATTGGCTTGCCATTGGGCACAAATGATGGGCTCGCCGTCAATTTGTATGCACGGCTATGAAAAGCCAAAACAAATGAAAACTATAAACAACAGTTGAATGCGTTCATTGCTTATGCAGTTCATATCAGGCAGGAGAATTATCCATTAGCTTTATTCTGCTTGTCAGATCGGACTGTTTGTTTAATCTAGAGATCAATTTGATCATTATAATTATTGAAAAGATGTGCTTGATGAGAGAAATGTTTATGAGTAGGCGAAAATTGAGGAAATTGAGTAAATAATTAATGAAAAAACTTTTGTATAGTTCAATGTAGCTAATATAAAAGGCAAAGAGCAGGACAAGTTGGTCTTAAATAGGACCATCTGGCAACCCTAATAGGCTGCACAGGCTCAAGGCGGTTATTTCAGAGATATAATATTCAAATGGTGCTGTCAACATATCTGCTTGAACTAATTAAAAGTTGAACTAATTAAAATGTTATCATCAACAGAAATTCTGTTCATCTTTGATAAAAAAGAAAAAAAAAAACAAAAAACAAAAAAAAAAAAAAAAAAAAACATGGGTCCGGCGAATCATGCAATGTTCCTAGATGGACCCATCGAATATGAACAGCCCTGTACATAAAAACAAAGTTTGCCATCTTATATGCCAGCTATATTCTAATGGAAAAGCGCGAGTCTCCTGATTAATAATGATAATGATAATAATGAACAAATAATAATGAAGAAATGTTTCTGAGCAGGCGAAAAGGGCTAATTAAATAATACAATAAGAAAACATTTATGCAGTTAAAGACATCTAACTTGGCATTTCATATGAAAGATGAGTTGGCTGTCTTGAATGCCAGATATGGTGCAAATCAAAAAACGTGAATCTGCTAATTAATATTTGTGCTGATACAGTTACTATGTGCCGCTCCACTGGACTCAGCACAGTTACTCGAATCTAATTCGTGGCAGCTGGAGGCAGAGAAGGAGAGGGAAATGCAAATGGATGTGCATAGTGGGGCAGGGCAAGCTAGTCGGGACTTGCTTAATTATTAGCTAAATAAATAAGGACAGCAAATGGCTGCATAAAGCACAAGCAGACAATTTGTGAAATGTCGGGCAGAAAAAATGGGGGTAGAGAAGGGAGGCGGAGGCGGAGCGGATGCGGAGGCGGACGTGGGGAACGACTTTTGGACGTGCATGAATTTTATGCGAAGCAGACAAAAATTGAGCAGAGAGAACGGAATAATTAGAAAGTGTTAAGGCAGCGTGTGCAGGTGCGGGCGAGGGGGCGAGTGGGCGAGGCAGAGGCTGGGCGCAAATTGGCAATCAAGGCAGCTCCAAGGGGAAGGGCGGAGGTAGCTCAGCTTTGTGTAAATTTTACGCAATTACAAAACAAGTAAAAGAAAAACGCAGAGTGAAAGAGAGACAGAGAAAGAAAGAGAGAGAGAAAGGGAATGGAACGCTAATTACTTTTCACAGATAATTAGAACGGAATGGGAGCGGAGCTGGGCTCAGCGCGTGCCGAGCACATTGCGTATACGCACCTTAATTTTCTAACACGCATCACAGAAATAATAACAAGCAGATTGCCGCAGATGGCCGCAATGATGATTAACAGCATGACGGATGCCTTGAGCACCCAGATCAGATCGTCGAACCAATCCTCGGCCCCCTCGGCTGCGGCAAGTCCTGCATCCAGCGTGGCTCTGCTGTCGTTGTAGAGCGCGCCGGACGTGCTGCTCAGCAGCGTGGCATTCAGATCGTGTGTGGCGGGCAGGGGCGTGGCAGTGCCTTGCAGCGGCAGTGCGACGGCATCGAGGGCGCCGGCCGTGGCGGTCAGCGCGTTCGTTGTGTGCAGCACGGCAGCCGTGGTCAGCGCCGCCGTGGCGCCGATCAGCCTCAGACTGAGGCCGGGGCTGCTCCTTGGGCTCGTTGTGGTGCGTCGTATTGTGGTTGCAGTTGCAGTTGCAGTTCCAGTTGCTGTGGCTGTTGCTGTCGCCAGTGGCGACTCGAGCTGTGCCGCTGGCTCTGGTTGCATCTCTGGCCGCTGGCCACTGCAGCGGCAAAGTCTTTTGCGTATCCTTGTGGCGCTGCTTCTGTGTCGCATCGTTGTTGTTGTTGTCGCCGCAGCGCTGGATAATGCGGGCAGATGGCCCAGCTCCAGACACGGACTAGCTGGCATTTGACTTGACTTTAGCATAGACACAGACACAGACACAGTCACAGTCACAGTCACAGTCACAGGCACGGCACGGACAGGAGCTCTTTCACTCGCTTTCTCAAATATTCTTTTTGTAGCTTTTTGCTTGGTTTCACTTGCAGCTGTTGCGGCTGCTCTTGGCCCGCTTTCGCTAGCCTCTCAAACGGATTCGAACTCGAACTCGAACTCGCACTCGCACTCGGTCTGGGTCTTGGTCTCAATCTCTTGCACTTGTGTTAATTCGCTGGGCGAGCAGCTGCGCCATTAGGGATTCGCGACACGCGTGGCGCTAGCGACGTTGAAATCAAAACTGAAACGGCCACCGCAACGGAAATTGATTCGCGGACCGTGCGACGGCAAAGGCGACGCACACGGCAGCGGGACGACAGAGAGACGGCGAGGGAGACGGCGAGGGAGACGTCAACGTCAACGTCAACGCCAACGTTCAGCGTTCAGCGTTCGTGTCGCTCTTGGTGGCTGTCCTTGCCAACGCTAGCCGACGCCCACTCAGCTCGACTGTCGTTGTTGTTGTTGTAGTACTTGTTGTTGTTGTTGTTGTTGCTGTTGTTAAAGATAATATTATTATGGAGACGTCGCTGTTGCTGGACTCGCTCGCGTTTTGGCTATGCGGCTTCTGTTTTTATTTTACTCTATTTGTTGTTGTAGCAGCCTCTGCTCGCTGATTGGTTTTTTGCTTGCTTCAAGCGACTGCGTTTTAATTCTGTTCATTTTTGTTCTTTCGTTTTCTAAAATTTATTTTACTTTTTCTTTTTATACATATATATATCTATATGTATATGTATATGTGTATGTATATGTGTATATTATTTTTTTCTTTTTGATTGCTACGGCGACCGTGTCGCTTAGCTGCTGCTGCCGCTGCCGCTGCCGCTGGTTGTGGTAGTGCGGCTACTGCCACTAGATTTAATATTTGTTGTATTTATTTTTAACATTTCTTGTCTTCAATCTATTTTCAGCACTGTTCGTGCAAGTGGTTTTCACATTTACATACAAATACTGCACCAACTCACAATGTTTCCACGCTTTCGCCGTTCTGCCATGAAACCAAAAAAACGTTGGAAATACATAAAAACTCATGCGTTTGCTATTCATAATTGCTGTTGTCGTTGTTGTTGTTTTACTCTTGTTTTATGCTTTTTGTGTATCGTAATTAAGTTGTTATATGTATATGTATATGCTGTACAATTTGCTATCACATTTGTATTGATTTTAGTCAATATTTGTTTATTCGCTGACGTAGAAATATTATTTGAAATGGATTTGGTTTTTTGCTTGAGTGGCATTGGCCATACAGGGTGCCCATTAAACAACTAACACGAGATATAAGATAGTATTTATATTATTTTCCTTATCATTCCCTGCGACTTTTATTTCTATGCCAAAGATCAATCTTTGAGTAGTCAAAGCGAAATTGGCGCCGTTTCGTGTTTTTGACAAACACAGGGTGCCTCACTCAAGGCATTTCTGTTTCGTAATATAACTAAATAGTTGACCAAAATAAGTGCTATAGTCTATTGCTAGCTTTCATATCGCACGCATCCTGTCGAACACCCTGTATGCTGCAAATGATTTATATGACGACAGCTGCGCCGAGGAATGTCACTCTCTTGATGCTTTTTGCTGCTCGCTCCAAGATATTTTCATTAGCTCTACACATTGCCCATTCCTATGCTCTCTTTGCAATATTCAAGCAACTTAGTTGAAAAAAAAAATAACTAAATAAAAATAAAAATAAATAAATAAAACAACTCAAAATGAAATCCTAATGCTATTATTATTGTGTTTCGAGCTCTGTTGCCTTTAGTCACTTTATCTATATTTATGTAGATGTATATAGTCTAGGCTATAATTGTATGCGACTCTTGTATGTTTTTGTATGTATTTCTATTTAAAATATTCTCTAATTTTTTTCTGAATTAATTTCCTGGTGATGTTTTATTTTCATGTTCGCACACGCTTTTAGCTCTGGCAACGTGGCCGCCTTTTTGATGTTATTGTATGAGTCTGTTCGTGTCGTTGTTGTTGTTGTTGTTGTAGCACACAACAAATTGGCCACTCGCATTTTGGCGGCCACGAGCTTTAAATTAGACGCCCAGCTGCGTAGGTTTATTTCATTTTGGATTTACTCGTTTGCATGACACATTTTTGAGCACTTTCGTATTTGATTTTTTACTGGCTGGCTTTTAGCACAGGGCAGCCAAAATACTGTTAATTAAGGCAACTGTCAGCAAAGGAAGTTGCTCGCATTGAGCCGCAGCATATTGCCAAAAAGATTCGCTTGCTGCCGTTGCTGTCGGCGATGTCGCCACGCCCTGGCGCAAGTCCAAATCAAGCAACTGCAATGAAATGGAAATAGAAATTCAGAACAGGTTATATAAATAAATTCATATTAAATTCTATAAAATATAAATTAAGTGCGCATAAATATTCGAAAACCAACCCGACACACACACGCACACACTTAAAATAAAGGGGGATAATAATTTTCAAAAAATATATAGGCATATATATAAATACATATACAGCGGTGATCAAAGCGCTCTGCCTCAGCGGCACTTTTAAATTTATATTTTTATTAATTTTCAAATTTATAATTTTGCACCCAACGGGCGACGCCTTTCGCCATGCGGCTCGAGCCGTGGGTGTTTGATTAATTTTTGTGGCCAAACTAATTTCCATTAATTTGAACTCAAATTGAAGAAGTGGATATAAGCAAACAGAGGCTGCCACGCCTCACCTTTCGATTGACGAAAAGCAGCTAAGCTGATTGCTTTTGCTATTAGCGGAAATCCATGAGCGAAGCCCCCTTGACTGACAATTGTCGACAGGCCAGAAGGCGGAAGACTCAAACATGGATCCACCAAAAACAGACCCCCAAAATGTACAGCACAGCCAGCTGCCAAATGCTCGGTGTGTATGCGTGTGTGTGTGTGTGTGTGTGTGTGTGTGTGTGTATGCACTTGTGTTAGCTTGTTTCCATCGTTCAGTCAACGCCTTTGAATACGCAGATTCCAATGTTAATGTCATGAAAATTATTGTATATCTGCATACATGCATACATACACACATATGTGTATATACATTTACATATATTTTGTTGTTGCTGCTTCAAATTCAATTTCACCCTGCACATTTGTAGTGCTTTGTTGTTGCTGCTGCTCTCGTTTTGGCTGTTGACGTGGACGACGTTTTTGCTCTTGGCATTGTGCGTCCTCGTTGGCGGTTGTTGTATTTAGTTTGTTGCCTCTGCCTCTGCCACTGCCTCTGCCGTTGCGTCTGCTCGCTGGGCTGCCAAATTATGGCGCACATGCCAAAACAGAAAAACGAGAAAACAAAGAGGCGATAGTAAGAGCTGAAGCAGAGCAACCTATGGCCCGGATAGGCATGGCAAGACAAGGCGTATTCAGGCCCTCAGCGGCGAGTCTGAGTGGAGCAGCTGCACTTGGCTGAGATGTGCCATGCGGCGGCAGTAGACGCTGCTAATTAAGCTTAACATACTTTCCAGGGCACCTAGGGGCCGTATACATGCGGTATGCACTGCTGCCACGCCCACATCCGTATGCAAACTTTGTGCATGCTTTATCTTGCTTCAGTTTTAAATTAATTAACTAGCATTTATTTTTATTTAATAAACAAAACTTTTAATTCAACAGAGAAACATTGCCGCATACCGCATGCCGCATCCCGTTCGACTCGAAGCTTTATGTTACTCCTCCCCAATCCCCTCTCTCCTCGTGTCGATGCTTGCTGAAACTCATTTTGGTAACAGTGTTTGTGCTCACTCCAGCTCCACCCCGCCCAGCCCCACCCCGCCCCACCCGTATGCCAGGTATTACACCTGAGCTCTCAGCTCAACTAAATTGGTTTTGTGTTTCTTGGCAAACTGCTGGGAAAGCTTCATTCATTAAATTTCACTCTCTGCAATTTGAATTCACAAATTTTCAGCCTATCTATGCGAATTTCCATCCTCAAAGCAGTTGCTACAAAATATTATTTCTGTCAATAAAATTTCTGTTATTTCTAGAAAAAATTCTCTAGCTGTTATTTTCGATTCTTCAAGCACATTCATGAAATTTTTGTAAACATCTTTAAGCGGAATTTTAGTAAATTTATAGCAATATATCTGATTTTCTATGGCTAGAATTTCTTTGAGTTCTTTATTGAATCAAAAGCTGCTTGTTAAATATTTTACTGTTTTAATTTTTTTATTTATATGGGGCACTTTGTTTTTAATCAATTTACTGTATACAAAGTGTTGTGTTTATTATTTTGTATATATTTTTTATTTTATTATTATTACTTTATTATTATATATTCAAATAATGATATTTAATATTTTGCAAGATATCTTCAATAAAAAAACTTCAATTTAAGCCAGTTTAGCATTTCTACATGAGAGAGCACTTCTACATATATCAAAGGAATCCACATAATTTTCGTTCGCCCCTCCTCCTGCTGGGCATTAAGAGCTTAGCAAATAAAAAAAAAAAAAAGAAAAGAAATATAGAAAAAATTGAAACAAATACCGAACAAACATTGATGTGTCACAGTAAATTTGCCGGCGGCAGAACTTTTGTTGTTGTATTTTCTCTTTTTAAACACCCAAATTGCGGCGCGAATAATATCAATTTATTTTTATTGTTATTTCATACATGTCAATTGATGAGGGAGAGGGAACAGCACCAACGGCAGCCGTCTGCTAGATGCAATGGCACACTTGAACTTTAAATCGATTCCCAGTTCCAATTCCAATTTACGCACGGAGTCTGCAAATAAATCACCCGACTAAAGGCGCTTACAGACAGACTGTGCCATATCTTCTTCCATGCTATATACATATATATATTTATATATGTATAGCTAGCTACATCTCCTTCTGTATACATATATATCGAGATATGATTGTATTTAATTTTCGCTTTCTCGACTGCAAGCCCAGCGCACAGCGGATAGCAGACAGAGACAGGCACACACAAAAGCCAGCCAGAGGATCCAGTGAGCTTTTCAATTTCAACAGCATAGATAAAGATGCCGGGCTGCCAACTGTAAACGATTAGGGCAAGAGATTTGGGCGGCACGTAAGTGGTGCGAGCGTGGGGCGGGCGGATTGAAAGTGGAGCGTATGCCTAAGGCGTTCAGATTTTATTGGCCGTAAAGTAGACGGCCATGAAATCGGAGTAGCAGTCGAAAGCCAGACGCTGAGACACTGGGACACTGGGGCCCAGCCAGAACCAGCAGCAGCAGCGGAAGCGTCCATTTAAAAGCCATTGTACTGGCACACACAATGAAAGCGAAAACTTGGCTAAACAGATGACAGAGAATACGCGGCGATTGATGCTATTGTGGTGCACAGTGTGAAGGATAAGCCGCACAAAACAAATGTCAAAGTCAACACCCAAACCACAATGAATGAGAGAGAGAGAGAGAGAGAGAGAGAGAAAGAGAGAAAGAGAGAGAGAGAGAGAGAGCAAAGTATTAGATAGAGAGAATGAGAGGTAGACATAGGCAGACACTTAAGCTGCTGTCTGAAAAACACGACAAAATAAGCATAAAAAGCAATAAAGGAAGAGCACGTATTGAATACAACTCTGCGTATGTGTGTGTGTGTGTGCGTGCCTAGACATAGTTAGAAAGGATGTACAGTTCGATTATTGTGGTCTGCTGAGTTCTGGGCAGATATTATCCCCCAATATACATACATATACATACGATTAAAATATACATACATAAATACACAAAAAAAAAAAAAAAAATAATAATAAAATAAAATAAATAAATAAATAAAAAATAAATAAAAATAAAAATAATATTTTATTTAATTAAAAACTTATTTTAAAATATCTATATAAAATAATTCTAAAAAAAAATATTTTAAATTAAAATCAAATTAAATCAGCATTACAATTAAATTAACATATATTTATAAAATATAATAAAATCTAACAGGAGAATATGGAAAATAATTTAATTTAATTTGATCATTTTTCATACATTTTAATCTCTGCCTACAATTTCAATTGAATTTTAGCTTAAGTTCAGACTAGATTCATATGTCTTTTATATATATTCAGCTGTTGCTCTTAACTCCTTAGCAATATAGATTCATTGTCAAGCTCTCACTTTGTCTTTATTATTAAATTTGTATTCCTCTGAACTAACTTTTCCACGAATACCGTAATTTCTTCAAGTATTTCCCTTACATTTGTTGAGCCCCTATTCCCATTATATTTCCCTTGAAATGCTCACCTGTCACCAGATCAGCTGTCACGTGTATCTAACGCGTTCAAGGGTATACAAAGTCTGCCTAAGATTTCTATTGCTGTTGCTGCTGCTGCTGCTGCTGCTGTTGTTGCTGCTCTTGACATTGGACTAGCCTCAGCTTCGTTGCTGGGCAACTGCTTGAGATTGTAATGAACGTCAAGTAGCGCAACGATTAATGAAAATTGCTTAATCAGCATTATTATCTTCTCGCTGGCATTAAATTATTTAGAGAAACCCGAAGTGTACGAGCTTAGGGACAATGTTGTCCCTGCTGTTGTTGTTTGTGTTGTTGCTGTTGCTGTTGTTGTTGTGGCCTTTGTAGTATTTACTACTGCCAAGACCAACAAAGTCGCCGCTTGTTGGCTTTGTTCTTCTTCCTCGCTGACAAAAGAGTTGATCGTCCCCAGTGATGGGCACACAATACACCCACACACACACACACAGATATACTGCTAATTGATTAGCGCAGACTGCGCGGCATCAGGGGAGCTCGTATGGCTGTGTGTGCGTGCGTGTGTGTGTCTGGCAATCAGTGGAGTAAAATGAAAGCGCAAACAGTGACAGCAAGCCAAGCTAGCTATGCTAGCCCCTGGCAGAGACAGCAACATCTGTTGCCAGGAAAGAGCTGCCACTTGGCCCGATTCCGTTTGTCATTTGAGCATTTGCTGCTTCTGACAGCCAGCTGCCAGAAGTTTGGCGAGCGCGCCAGCCTGATTGACGAACGCACGCTTGACTGGAAGCAACTAGGAAGATGTGCACACCCCTTCGCCTCCAGTCAGCCGCCCAAGATGCTTCAATGTGTTTGCCAGCACTTGGCACTTTGTCCTTATCACTCGAATGCCATGGCTCAAAGCTTAATGAGCGCTTGTCTAGCAGTGACAGCCGAGCTAAGTCGTTTTCATTTGTTGGCTTTGGCTCTAATTCATTTGTATCATTCCAAAGAGGGCATGAAATTGATTTTCCATGCCTTGTCTATGCAATTTCCTGCCACAGGTCAGTCAAGCATTCCTAAGTCCTACAAAAATCTGCTCAAAATTCAATGTTGACTGAGTCAGCACTCAATCGATTTTCTCTTTTCCTCTCATCCTTAATACGTTGAAGAACGTAAACAGTTTTAGTTAACATTTTAAGAAAGCTATTTGTTCAGTTTTGTCTTCCATAAAAAGTAGATCTCAACTGAAAATGGATTATGGAGAACTAAGATAATGGTCATAAAATTTTTTTATATTACATATTCTATTAGCCTTTGCTGAATTTCATTTGGTTTGCCTAGATTTATGCTATCTGCTATGCTTTATATTTATAAATATTATATTTATTTAGCTATTGCTACGAGACCAACTCACGTTTCTGCAATCTACGAGCTGCAGCTGGTTTGGCTTTAATTTTATAGCCGACACTGACTTAAGTATCAATTATACGGGATGTGCTTCAAGACTGCTCGAAAGTTTCCTGCATCCATTGAAAATTACTGGGCATTCAGCTAAATGTCAATTGTTCGGCAAAGTGGCTGGCAATCGTTGCAAGCCATAAACTCGCTCGAATGGCCATTAATCTGGGCAGCGCGAACGGCAAGGAGCCGGTGCCATTAGCAGCAACAGCTGGCCAGGTGGCCAGGTGGCCAGAGGGAGCTAGAGTGGCATCTAAAGCCCTGGTGTATGGCATGTGTGCTGGCCGATAGCAGAGAAATTGATGATGGTCTCGCATAAAGGCCCAAAGAGAGAGAGAGAGAGAGAGAGAGAGAGAGAGAGAGAGAGAGAGAGAGAGAGAGAGAAAGAGAGCGAGCATTTATGCACAACAAATTAATAAACCCCGGAGAAAGCATTTTATAGTTTACGTATGCAACGGCAGTCGTAGGTAACAACGGCTACAGATGCACCAGCTGTGCTTAATGGCACCTGGAGAGGGTGAAGAGGAGGGGGGGAGGGGAAGCGAGAGGGAGGCACATGATGCATGCTTCATCCTTCGTGCACGTACATCGCATACAGGACTCTGTGCTTGCATTTCTTGAAGGGATCTGCAGTTGTAGCTCATGCATATTCATGCAGCTAACCCTCGTGCGAGTGTGTGTCTCTCTCCCCCTCTCTCTCTATCTCTCTCTCACTCTGTGTAAAATCCGCTTCCGGCCAGCACCTTCTCCTATTGTAGCCAGAGTGTGTGCGGTCTTCATGCATTACACATGGCCCGCTTAAATTGTACGCCATTTTGCGAAAATTGAAACAATTTCGATTCGATTTTGGGGCATGCAACGCCGGGGCTTGAGTTTTCGGTTGCACCAAAATTGCACTCAGCGCAAAGTGGCAAAAGTTTCGCAGGAGCCCCGTTAGCCGAACTGAAAGGCAAAAGCATATGACAAGCCCAGCTTGGCAGCTGGCAGCTGGCAGTTGGCAGGAGGCAGCAGAAGCAGCAGAAGCAGAAAGCAGAAAGCAGGCAGCTGGCTGTAGTCAATAGTGAGGAGACCAGGTCGAGGCTGTTGGCTGTCAGTCTTGCTGTCGACTTTGGGCATGTAAGTGAAATTAAAACGCAAATATGAAACATCGTTGAGCTGCTTGAAATTCTTGAGCCTTGACATCAGGATGCGAATGTCGATGTGATGCCGTTAAATTATGACCCATGGCAGTGCAGGCAGCCGAATAACGCGCTCCACAAAAAGTTCATCAACTTGAGGAATGCCTGAATAGGCCAGGCCAAGGAGTTGCCTATGCGGCCTCAAAGTATGGCTGGCATTCGGTTTCTTCCTCTTCTGTTGTTTTGTTGCTGCTTCCTCCAATGCCCAAGCGAGAGTGAGACAACAACAACAACAACAACAACAACAACATTAACGTTTATTGTCCTAGTTACGGCCAGTTTTAGTGAGTTCTTATGCAGATCATGAGCACTAAAAGAAGTAGTCAAACAAATCTCGAGGCACTCGTAATCGGCCGCGCAACGCAATAAAAATAAAAAACAGATATCAAATATATTCGTCATCGTAAATATGTATATCAAATGCAATGAATTTTTGTTTTAGACTTTATAATTTATGGCGGGTATTTTCGCTAAAGCTCTGGGCCAGCACCAGCCGCGTCAGCGAAGGCCACACAACACGCACACACACATAGACACGCACACACACATAGACACACACACACACATATACACATATAGACACGCCGGCTTTTCACATTCCACGCGTGGCTGCCCCCTCGCTCAATGTTTGATTATTAAAATTTGTTTGCGCTGGCATTTTCATTGCGTTCATTGGGTCGTTGTTTATCCCACTCTCTCTCTCTCTCTCTCTCTCTCTCTCTTACACACACTATCCCCCTCCCGCACTCTCACTCTCTCTTTTATTTTGGCATTTCGCTGTCCAATTTTGTTCGTATCATAAAAAAGAACTGGCATACAAATAGCTAAGCCCTGGCGGCCTTGCACAGCCCAGCCTCCTGCTGTTGACAAACCCTGAGCTGGCAGCGGGCTTTGAATCGAGTTCGGTTTTATATTTAACCAGAAGCACACAAACACAATTTTTGTTCTCTCTTTGGTGAGTCGCCCTGTCGTGCTGCAGCAGCGGGTGGCCATCGCACATTCAGATGCGTATTCGAGACTCGAATTGAATATTCATTGTATTCACTCAGACTCAATCGATCACAATAGAAAAAATGTTCTAAAAACGAAATGCATTCAGTTAAATTTAACGAGGTACAAATATATGCTGTAATACATTGCAGGCAAATTGTGAATTGTGAGTTTTGCAGTCTATGATTAAATTCCCAGTAAAAGTTGCAAAAGAAAAATGTCGTAAACTTTTTTACTTAAATTATGAGAGGAATAAAGTAGAAAAATATATTAACATAGAAATAAGTATTTTATGCGGAAAATGTGAAAAATATTCCAATAAATATACGTATATATAATATAAATACAATACAGAGTTGGCATAATAAAACTTTTTAATTTCAGCTGAGAACTGAGAGCTATGATGGCCACGCCAGCTGCAGTCCAGCATTGTTATTAGTATTAGTCGACTCTTGAACTTGTAAATAAATCAATATTTGTAGAATACAAACTTAAATACGTAATATTTCGAGAGATGCATTAGAGCTTCACACAGAGGACTCTATTTTAACGTCAACATACAGATGAAATAAAGTCATCGTAAAGGGATTGCTCTTGAAGACGTTCCAGAGCCACTGAAGATCATGTTGAATCACTTAAATATGATTTCATATAATGCCTGAAGTCAAGGGATATATACTGCCTCTTTGAAGAACTCGCATTACAATCTTACATTTATTTTTCTTCCTCGACTTATCTTTTCCCATATACCACATTGATGGCATGCCATACAGCTTTCAATATAATGATGGAGTTTTTTTTTTTTTAATTTTTAATATTTAATCCTAACCCCAGAAAAGTTTCGTGCGCTCAACTTGCTTTGCATCCCAGAGCGTTCCTCGAAGCGCTTAGGGTTTGTTAATGGACCAGGAGTGTTTTCGGCACAGCTGAGTGATTGTAATCACCGAGAACTTTGAATTTTAAGCAGCTTAAAACTGCGGACCACAATAGCACAAATACACAGGCAGCTGAAATGTGTGTGTATGTGTGTGTGCGTGTGTGTGCGTGTGCGTGCGCATAACTCGGCTTACTTTGTTCAAGTTGCTTGCGAACTTCTGAAGCCGAAGTAGTCATAGTTTCCCCTTAAGCGGATTGGTTAGAGCCAAACAATAATATAGGCAGCCCAGGCACGGGCTGCATACAAACGAAGCTGATTGAAGGCGGGCAGAGCTTAGCTTCAGTTCATAAATACCAAAACATTACTGTAACCAGTCAGAGCCTTAGCAAGGTGAACGTTGGCCAAATCAGCTTAAAATAGAAGAAGAAGAGTTACTCATTACACATTGCTGCCAACTGGCGAGCGAACAAACAACTCGAATGGGGCTAATGAGAATTGACTGAAACTCAATTTAAAAGTTAAGCTGTTGCTAAACTTTCATGGAGGCACATCTCTGTCAATGTGTGTGTGGGTGAGTGTGTGTGTGCATTTTACTTATATGCGCGTTATGTGAAGCGCAAGGACAGTAAATTAAAAGCTTAAACAATTATCTAATAGACATGCCACAAAATTAGTTTAAGGACTTGGGCTGTGGCAGACAGAGCAAAGGACAATGACGAAGCCACAAAGGGACATTCCAATTACAGTAAAACAGCAGACAGGCATTAACCGTCACACACACACACACACACAAGCACTGCTAAGCGTTGTTGGCAGACAAATCATTTTAAAAGTATTTCAGCAGAATGCAATGCGAAGTGAAGCGAGAAAATGCCTTGGCTGAATGCAGCCAGAGCAACAGAGAGGCCAGCTGCACACAATGTTGCTGTACACTCAAATAGAACCACAGCAAAAGGTAGGAAAAACAGCAACAGTTCTCTAGCAGCGCCACAACTTTAAGGTTGCGCAACTTGAACGCAATAGTAATGAAAGCAACTCGTGTTTCCTCGCGATTGCTAAGCACTGTAGCCGAGTCCTATGAATGAGGACTTTATCTGGTCCCCTATAACACTCTCAAATCTGCACACACACACACACTCACATGCACACGATGTGTCCCTGGGCCTATAGATCGAGATGGCTGAAACAACAGCCTGAATTCGTGTACAACACATGGCCAAAAGTGATTTCGAATGCAGTTTGCACACAGTCATCTCGTCATCTCCTCATATCAGTCCCCCTGCGGGGCTGTAAGCGAAATGCGTGTCAACTATTTGCCATTTGCCATTTTCTATTCTGCCATTCTCTTCTTTTTTTCAAACGCAATATTGCAAATGAAAAGTTAAACAACGTTGCAGCAGGCCTACACATACGGTAAATGAATGCAAATGGAAATGGAAATGGAAGCAACCACCTGAACAGCACAGCACAAAGGCTCGGCTCGCTGCCTCTCGCTCACCTGGCGCAATGCTGTTGGCGAACGTGGCGGCTTATGTGGTCTCTGGCCTTTTGGTAATGTGCCAGAAATGGAAGTTACGCTGACGTGATGCGATGCGATGCGATGGGATGGGATGTGTGGGGTCATGGGTGGGCATGGTCAGCCAAAAGCTCTTATTGATGATTTAACATACTCTAAACACTAATTGACAGCGCTGCAGCGCAATCAGTAAATTCCAATTAGGCCACAATTGATTGTGTCGCCGGCAAACAGTGGATAATCAGCTTATTCCAAAGCCATCAAATGCCGTCACATAATCAGGCTGGACCATAAAACGGGCAGCAAATCAAAAATGCCCGACGAGCTTGGCCCGCAACAGAATTCGATTCCATTCGCCAATTGCAATTTGGAGAAATTCGGGGAATGAAATGTATGTGGCTTAGGGGAACAATCAGCATGGCACACACACACCCGCACACACACACACACGTGCGACGCTCAACAATAAAAGGGCAACCATATCGGAAAACATATAAACGCTCGTAGCTGCCTCCTGCTGCCTTCTGCTGCCTCCTGCTGCCGTCAGCACATTTAAATTCATTTGGTGAAACAATTTGAAAAGCCAAGAGCTGATGCACGCACATAGAAAGCGTAGCATACTTATGTGCGCCGAGCACCTTGCTCCTTGCTGTGGCCCAAAGCATTTTATTGGCCTGGCCTGGCCCTGGCCCCGCCCCGACCACACATGTAATATGCGAATATGTGGCAAGCGAATAACGAACTTAGATCAGTTAACTTCTTTTTTCTTTCTCTCTCTCCTCTTTGTTGTTGTTCATTTCGTCTTTTTTTCTGCTTTACTGCGCCTTCTGCCGCCTGGCTGGCTAAAAGTTTTATCACCGCTTCGTTCCTTGTTCTGTGCAACGGGCTCGTTATGTGCTTATTCAATTTGGCCGCCACCGCAACTTCTGATGCTGATGCGGATGCTGCTGCTGCTCATGTGGGGCACCCACTTTAAGCTGCCACTGTGGCCACTTTTTTTATGGCAACACTGCACAGAGCCTTATCAGGCTGAGGCACGTCTGCCAAATGGACAACGTATGTGCCCGACTACTGCAGACAAGCAAAACAGCAGCAGCACTCCAGTTTTTTATGCCGCCTGCTGACTCAGCAAGGGTTGCCCGGCCTGGCCAGAAGCCTCGGCCAAAATCGTAGGCACGAATTGGAACTTATGTGGTATTCGACTATTGGCAGCTGTGCGCCAACAATGCTCGATGTCGTCGGCTTGCCTATTGTTTCGTGCATGCCAAAAGCGAAGCTCACGGGCTTCACATGTGAAGGACCGTAATTGTTATATTAAGATCCGGTGCGGCGTCTTTTATGTTCCATCCACCTTTAGTTTAAGATCTTGACTATAAATGTTTATGAGCCGGCTTTTGTGGGGCCATTGGAGCAGCTTCCGCAGCTGGCCCTGCACTCTCCCGGCCAGCTGAATTTATCTGCACTGAGCACACGACGAGACTTTTGACAAATTAGCGGCAAGTGCACGGGGTCAGCTTTAAAGGCGCTCAAAGATCCGCAGCTTAAAGCGAGGCAACAAAATCTTCGTGGAACTAATATCAGCAAAGCCAGCGAAAAAGCGAAGGAGCAAAGAGTAGAGCAAAACAAGGCGAAACGAACTAGTTAGCTGGATAACAGTTTATGTCAGCGATATATTATAATCGAGCGAAACCACAAAGATTATGGAAATGGAACTGCATGGAGCGCAAAAGGACTCGCATTGAAGCTCAGGTTGGCTAGCCGGCTGACACATTAATTGCGCACTTAGTGCACGTTAAGCGGCTTAGAATCGATAAGCCCCCTCGTTGGACTTCAGCTGGATGGCAGCGTTGCGGTCGTGGTTAAGGAAAGCACCTGCAGCAGGCAGCCAGGCCGCCTCCTGCCACCAGCAATCGCACACACACACACACACAGATACATCGGCAAGCTTTAAGTGTGTAAATTGTTTGTCTATTTGCTGCAGTTATTTAATTGTTAGTTTATTAAGTGCACTAATTACAGCGCGAGGCAGAGCGTGATAACTGTAGCGACTACCGAGCTGCAATTATAAACGATTTGCCCAGTGCCAGCTAAGTGACCTGAAAAGGGGAGTTCATTGTCCAGTTGTCAATTAAATTCAATTTGAATAGCCTGCAAGGCATTTAAGTGAACAAGCTGCTCTGTCGCTCAACTTAATCAAGCATATTGCTTAGCTGAAGAGACCCACATATAGACATTTATATACACACATATATATAGCATCATTAGAGGCAGGAGCTGTTGGCAAGGACTTTGGCAGCAGCAGCCACTACAAATGGCAATACAACAATAAAAGTGCTAATGGGCATGCGGCGTGGGCAGGTTGCCTCAGACAGCATCAGATAGCAAAAGCCTTTGCCTACTTTTGTGCGCAAGATATTTCTGTAAGTGCATACTTACATATATCTCCCCAGCTATGTGTGTGTGTGTGTGTGTGCGTGTATGTTTTATGTGGGTGTGTGCATTAAATGTCAGATCTTATAGGTTGGCAGCCCTTTTACACCCACCCACCCACTTGAACAGATTCGCACGCACCTTCAGCGCCTGCTCCTCCTGCTGCTCCTGCTGCTGCTCCTGCTGCTGCTCCTGCTGCTGCTGCTTCAGCTGCTGCTGCATATGTATGAACTTTCACGCTTCGTTTGTGACTTCAAGACGCCTGAAGTCTCATTCAGTAAGCACGAAAATGTGTTTCACTCTCCCTCTCACTCTCTCGCTGTGTGTGTGAGTGTGTAAGGCTATTACCATATTTCATGCTCCACAAGAGTCTATTTCAGTTGTCAGAGCCGATTTTCGCAGCGCAAGTAAGTTAGATGTTCCCAAAAAAGGCGACGGCGTATTCTAGCTGAACTGACAGACGCACGTACATACACACACGGACACACACATACAAGGAGAATCACTGACAGAGTGACTGACGCAGGAAACAACAAAAATAACTGATGTATCAATACGAACTGCTACTGCGGCTGCTGCTGCTGCTGCCTTCTGTCAATCAGTGTGGCATTTGCATTTGCTCGCCCGACTGCGGCTAATGGATAGCCAACACAGCTCGACAACTGGCTAATTCCATTTGCTGCTGCCACAAAGCCCAATAGGTGCAAAAATTGTTGCAAACCAAAAAATCAAATATGCAATGGCCTGCGGCAGCTCCCCTGACAGTTGCCGCAGAGCGCCGAGCCCCAAGCGCCGAGCGCTGGTCAAGCCTTGCTTGCATAATATTATGAATTCAAAGGGACTTTTTCTGCTAGCCGGAAGCCTGTGGAAAATTCAATTTTCGTCTGCATACCAAATGCTTGACGTGCTCGAAACTAACAAAGGCTTTTTAGTAGGGAATATTGATTAATAAAATGTTTTTTTTTTTTTTTTTTTTTTTTTTTTTTTTTTTTTTTGTAATTTTATCAATTCATCTATTGTAATTACAATTGCCGGCTGGGCAATTTTTAATTTCAACATAAGCCAACAAATCGTTTCACATCAAAGTTAAGCACACGCCCACCCACACACACACACAAGCGCATTTATTAATTTGTGTGTATCCTTGCGAAAGTCAGGCCAAAGCGAAATCGGCCCATTTGCTTGCTGAGTTGGAACGTTGAGTGCCGTCTGACGGCCCTGCAGCTGCAAAGTAGATCAAGGCGAGTTTTTGCAAAAAAGAGGGAGAGAGATAGAGGGAGGAAGAGAGAGAGAGAAGAGGGAAACAACAACAGATTTCAACTGAAATCGTAGGTCCAACATGAACAAGCCAAACTTCAGCCCGGGCTGAGTGAGCGCAGGACGAAACAGGACGAGTTGCTGGTGACGTTTGAGCCTCGGTATTTATTACAGGGGCTTACAAGTTTTTTGGCCCGGCTTTTGTCTGATTTGGCCAGCTTTATTTGCTTTGTGTACGCGTTAAACTTTTCAGCCGGGACAGGCAAGGCAGGGCAAGGCAATTTCGCAGGCTTTATGATGCGATCGTTGGGCCACTTTCACTTTCGCTTTGGCTTTGGGTATCATTTCCTGTTTATCGGGGCGGCGGCACCGTTTGACAAATATGCGGCGTTTTGGGCTCCTGGAATGCGGTCAGTGTAACACTTTGGTTCACATTTAGCATTTCAAATGGGCCGCCAATGGCGGCAATGTGGCCAAGTTTACAAGCTGCATATATTTTCTTGGGCCAACTTTGGCAATAAATTTTAAGTCTAGGTCTGGCCGAAACTTTTTCGGGTTGGCCATTGTGCAGCACGGCACAGGAGTGACTGTCGCCCCTTTGCCCGACTCGAGGGAGCCCGCCGGACGCATTAACAATGAAATTTCAAGCTACTAACTTAGATTTGAAGGCACCGCCATTTTGCACAGACACAGACACAGTCACAGTCACAGACAGCCTTCCATATGTATATATCCGAGCACATATCCTCTGAAGGCCATGTGCTCAATGTCCTTACGAGTTTATGTTCGTTTTGTTTTCCCTTTAGTTTCGTTCTTGTTGCTGTTTATTGTCGCGTTAACGGCAATTTTCGTGCATAAAATTTTATTCTCGTTTCGGTTTCGATTTCGATTCTTGTACGTTTCATTTAGCCTGGCAGTTGGCACTCTTTGCCCCCATCAGCCGCAGGAGCTGCGGCTGTCGGAGTTTTTGTCTAACTACTGCTGTGTGCGAGTCTGTGTGTGTGTGTGCCTGTTCGTGTCACTGAACGGTAAATTCAAATTAACATTTAATTTATCGCTGTCACCGTTATGGCTGTCGCCTGTCATGGTATCCTTGCAGCCAGTCTGTTTGCCGAGCAATGCCTCGAATTTATTGAGGAAACTCGTTTTGCTGATTTGTGCCTTAAACAGTGCGACGGCTGTCAGCCTTGCGCTCATATTTGGCAGGCGCTATCAACAAGCGAAAAGGACATGCACAAAATGTTGCCCAAGCCAAAATGGCCAACAGTTGACGTAGATGGGCCTAGCTGAGGAGCAAAACTGTGAAAATAAGTGCAAATATCTTTGAAAAATTTCAAGATTTTTTATCATCTGATTATGTTATATTATTATATAATATTAGAAAAAAAAATAGTATTAATAAAATATAATAAAATATTAAAATAAATTTTTTTTAAATATATTTTGTATAATTATAATATTAATTATAAGTAATTAAATGTTTTATTCATTTTATATATATATTATATATCTTATATTATAAATACAATAATTTCTAAATATTATTAGAATTATTATTAAATAATAATATTAATATAATAAATAAATAATAAAATGAATTTGGTATTTATTTTGTATAATAACAATATTACAAATAAATAAATGTTTTACTCATTTTATATTTTGTTTATTTTATATTCTAAATATAAAAGATGAGCTGATAGATGGGGAGCAGAGCTGAGAAAACAGCTGAATTATTATTATTATTATTATTCTTATTATTATTATTATTATTATTATTATTATTATTATTTCTAAATTTATCACTTCCAGTATGTTATATTTGTAAATAAATAATAATATTAATATTATAAATAAATAAATGTTGTCTTCATTTTATATATTTTTCATTTTATATTATAAATACTTATATCTACTTTTCCGTTGCATTTTTGTGAACTTTAAGAAATCTGTGAAATTTCTAGAGCCCTTAAATACCTAAACAGCCTTTGGTATGCGCATGGAAAATCGGTTAGTCGACTGATGTTGTGACTAAGGCCAGAGTTGCGAATATCGCTGCTATCACGAGCACACAGTGCGGCTACGTGACTTTTTTGCTTGTGCCATTTGTCAAGCGAGTCGGGCGCCAGAGTTATTTCAAATGGTATCTGAGGCTTGCTTCACACAAGTTTTTCATTAAAGGAACAAATTTTAATTTTAATTAGACCCAAACGAGGCTAAGTACAGTGCGAGAGAGCAGAGCGCATGCGATTAAAGCGTACTCCGCACGCCTGCACGCCCGCACACCTCCCATGGACCACGCCCAGTTAGAAAGACCGCGAGGCATTTGAGTGCTGTTGCCGAGAGTAGTGCTGGGAATTTGTGCCACAAACATAAAATGTTGTCGAGCACGCCGTGTTGCACATAAAAGTGTGCAGGAGCCGAAACGTGAAGCGACAGCATTACGCATTCAGCAACACCTCGCTGTGAGATACAGCCGTACAGTGGAACCAGTTACAGTGGGACAGGCACAGGTGCACGTGTATTCACATTTTACCGCTTTACAATTTATGCACAAAAAGATACAGTCGATGCCCCCTCCCCTCCCCTGCCTTACCAGCTACATGCTCGTTGTCAGTCGAGCTCTCCATTTCGCTTCTGTGCAGGTGAAGAAGGGAGAGAGAACGAGTGAGCAAGGCTAGTCGAGTGAGCGAGCTGGCAACAGCTGCATTCAATTTCAGTGAAAAGCGTAGCCCATTCAATGGCTGCAGTTGCTGCGCCTTGCATTTGCCCAGCTCTGCTTTAGAAAATGTCTCTCGTCTCGGCTATACAAATGGATGCGGTTTGGCTGCGATGCTACGATGACTGGCAGAGCATTTAAGAAATGGATTTATCCAATGTGAGAACTTATCACAAATTAATTTAAACACATTCCAATCAAATCAAATGCTTGTTAATGCTTCATCAATTTCATTTAGTTGCCTCTGCCAAGTTCCAAGCTGAACTTAGACAAATCTGTAATATTCAAATGGAAATCACTTAGTCTTTCTTTAATTTGATTTAATATTGTTTTCAATATGCTTGACTCGCTTCAACTATTTAATTCAATTAGCCATATGCAGATATTTGAAATATTTCTTGTTATAGTTGCCCTTAAGCCAGCCTTATCAGAAATGAAGCCATGCCAGCCTCGTTCATATTTCTTTGAGCGTAAAATGTAAGAAATAATTGGCATGGGCGTGTCGGCAGCTTGAGCTTAGGCTTAGGATATAGCCACTGTCTATGGTTAGCTGCACTCGTGAAAATATCTACGATCTGAACAAAACCGCATTTACCAAGCGAAATAGTTCTAGTCTAATGCTTGGCTGCTGCTGCGCGAAGCTAAAGTGAAAAGCGCGTGAAATGCGACGTCAAGCCGCAAGTGACAGACAATCTCCGTGTATTAGATGCAGCAATGTGGTTGTCGTTGTTGTTGTTGCTGCTGTTCTTGTTTTGTGACTTTTATGGGTGTTGTGGGTGTTGCTAGAGCAGTTAACAGTAAAGTTGACGCAAGTGGCGTTTCGAGCTGACGCCAGCTCAGACAGGCTGGATGATGAAAAAATAAAAGTCAAGCGTCCAAGTCGTCAGCAGCAGAGAGAGAGAGTGAGAGAGAGAGATAGAGAGCGAGAGAGAGAGAGAGAGAGTGAGAGAGATAGAGAGACAGGTGGCAGAGAAATGGGTAAGAAACAAAGTAGATAACATTCATAAAAGAGCATCAGCAGCAGCCAACCCAGCCCCACCTGTTCTACCTGGCTATCGTTGGCACTTTGAAGGCTCTGACTTAAAGCATTTTGTTCTTCCATCACTCACTCAGCTCGTTGCCAGCCAAGTCCTGTTTATGGACAGCCCAGACAGCCAACAAATAGTCGCTTGGTAGCTGTGTTGCGTTTTATTTGCTTTTAATTTCTTTTCAATTTGAGCAAGGTGCTCACGCTGACTGCAATCAGGCAAGGAAATACCTGTTGGCAGTACAACGTCGTACAACGTTAAGTAAATGTATCAGGCAAGGACAGACAAATGTGCAAGGCAACACAAGCAGTTGAAATGGCTGTGGAACCAATTTAAAATATATATATATAGTCTGCATTTCCCATTTCTTCAATGGCTCCTGCCAGGTGCTCCAAACAATGCACAAATTGAGAATATTCTCTCTTAAACTCTGTTTCTCTCGGCAAATTAAAAAGCAAATTGATATGTTCAGGCACAGACTGACATAGGTATATATTAATATATGTATATGAAGGAATGGACACACCGTTCCTCTTTTCATATTTACAGTGAACACCCCTACTGCAAATAAACAGGTCAAAAGCAGCTGCCGCCGCAAGAGTGAACCAGTTAAACTGTAGCAGCAACGGGCCATCATAATATCAAACAAACAATTTATCATCGCAAAATATCGCGACACAGTTTTCACACGCTGCGGCCAACCGACAAAACTGTCCAACTCGATAT
Source organism: Drosophila arizonae (assembly GCF_054131065.1). Classification (NCBI taxonomy): domain Eukaryota; kingdom Metazoa; phylum Arthropoda; class Insecta; order Diptera; family Drosophilidae; genus Drosophila; species Drosophila arizonae. Next base: position 20,155,329 of record NC_142922.1, on the reverse strand, counting down.
AGTCGAGCATCAGAGCTAATTGCATTTGGCCCGAAATTTGTGGGCGTTAACTATGCGACCACAAAACGCTTACGCGATAATTTAATGTGTCACATTTAGTCTACGATATTAAACAACGCGATAAACATAAAAAAAAAAAATAAAAAAAAAAGCGACAACAACAACAATTTGAAAATTTAAATGCATGTAATAAAAGCTTCAATTTGGAGCTGTCAAAACTATTCATGTAAATTATGGATGTTTGTTTTATGACAACGTTTATTAAAAGCAGGCTAAAATAGGGAATGTGCTTGTATTTTGTATACCCTGTTTTTATTTATTTTAACTTTATAATTCAATGAACGCATAAAATAATTTACGTCTTATATTAAATTAAGCCAGTTGTATTTACGACATAAAAGTGTAATAAATTATTTCTAGTACGTGTGAAATAGAATATTTTGAATAGCGGCATGAATTATAATACCTCATGAATAATAATGAGCATTCATCACAATAGCGATACGATTTTTTCGATTAAAATTATTTGAGCCGAAGTTGCAAGCTTCTTATTTATAACTTATGTATAACTTTTGTTTCTTGAAACGAACATATATTATTAGTTATGAATAAAAAGTCTGGAAAAATAGAACAGAAAAATGCTATTGCTTGATCATGTATTATAAATATGTTAATATATATGAAAAAAAAAAAAAAATATATATATATATATATATATATATATATATATATATATATATATATATATATATATATATATATATATATATACATAAATTTATTTATTTATTTATTTATTTCATTTTTTTTTTTTTCGGAAAATGACAGTGACGACACTTGGGCCGTGAATGAGTATTCAGCAGTCGCTAATGCCTGTGAGTATATGTAGCACGAAGAGTACAGTTATTATTGTCAGTCACTCTAAGTGAGTACAGTAAAAATTCTGTACATGATTTTTCTTGATATTTATACAGTATTTTTAAGAACACTTTCCTACTGTACAGCTCTATAGTGTTGCAAATGAATGCAATCAGCAGACCTGCAATATGTATGACTCTCCTAGCGTAGAATTTGAAATCTGAAGAGGCCAAGTATGCTAGTTAGTATGAGAGCAAAAGCCTTAGGGAATATTTCTGTATACTGCTATGAATACAAATGCTATATTTTCTACATATAATATATAGGCGATAGCAAAGAAATTTTGAGTACCGAGAGTCGAAGTTCCACTAACTGCATAGGAGCAAACGTCTCTCAGGCAATTCACTTGACTGTGATATGTGCTCTCTTAAGCATAAATATTGAAAAATCAAAAAATATATTTGAACATAAATTACACGTATTTGGACATGTTTACGCCCCTTTGGCAAGCCAATTGGGTACGATTTTTATTAATTTTGGCTATCTTTAAAATCGCATTTGTGCTTAACGCCCGAACGTTTTCGAGTCGGACAATATTATTTATTGATTTTGGTTTTCGGCACATTTGCAATGGAGGCCACATCACGAAATATAAATGTTATGCATAGCTGAACATGTGTATGTATGTATGTATGCGTATGTATACATAGTATGTAGCCAGAGGCGTAATGTTAATTAGCAAACTTGAACTTTGGAACCTTTCGAACTGGGGCTAGACTTTGGACCAGGTAAATTTGTGTATGGGACTCGAGCAAATGCATTTCAATGTTTGCCTAATGAAATTACGGTTTTTGTTTTCAATGCTGTTCGCATCCAGATTGTTTGCTTTATTGAATTAACTTGATATCCTGCAGCATGTGGAGAGGGTCTGGCTGTCTGGCATGCGGTCAAAGCGGCTTCTGTTTGCTCACATTTAATTTTTGTTTGTGGTTTGCCCTGTTACGCATCAATCAGCTGACATGCAATAGTTTCCCCGTTTTTTTTTTTTTTTTTTTTTTTTTTTTTTTTTTGCTGTTTCTATCGACACTAATTCAATTGATACGAATTCGAAACCTCATTAATTGGAGAATGTAAACGCAGTGTCAATGCCATATTGTTGCCCACACAATTTGTGCATTTAAAGGCCATAATTAAAATTAAATGGGCCTCATTGAGGTTGACTTTACAATGGACTAAAGTGCATAATACGAAAAGCAGAGCATAATTCAATATTCATTTCGCAATTTGCTGCTTTTGTTTATTCAAGTAATTGGAGCATTAATGCTTCTCGATGCAACTTTAATTTGATTATGCCTCATACACGCTCACACTTGGGGCTGGTGGAGAGAATCTGTCAGCTGGCGGGCAAACATTTACGACTTGTCAATTTCGCACAATTTTCATAATTCACATCTGCGAGCATTTCCCCATCCCTCGCCCCACAGGCACGGGTCACATTCCTAATGAGTTTTTCGTGTCAAAGGCTGACAACACAAGCTGCTAGGCCCTAGTGTGATAGTTAGAGCCCTAAGGCTTTTATTTGAGCAAAAACACACTGGGCTCTCCCAAGAAACTACTTTTACTAAACAGCGCTACACAGAGCAGGAAAGTCCCCTAAAATACGTATATATTATACATATATATAAATATATGCACATTCATTTAATTTTTAACTTAAAAGTCTCGTTACATAACAAAATGTGCTCAGTAATTAGAGCACATTTCATTTTGTAATTCATTGCTCAATAATGTTTATTAACAACTGCAATTTGGGTAAAAATAATCTTAAATATATAAATGTTCAATAGGCAAATGAATAGAGTATGTTGGTTGACTGCATTTATTGCAGGCGGAAAACGTTCGCTATTGAGTAAGAATCTAGTATATTTAGTAAACAATTTTACTTATTATTATTTAAATTAATACAGACATTATTTTATTTTTATATAAATATGATCAACACAGATATTAAACTCAAACTTAATTCTCTAGATTCAAGTAAGTCTCATCCAAGCATTTAGACACCTGCTGAAGGTGATTCAGACATCCATCTTCACATGATTGTAATACTCAAGCCGGGTAATCAATTCATTTTAATTAAAATATGAATGCATGATATATCTTTTCCATAGTGGCAAAAATTTGATTCATTTTGAAGTATACAGTTATGACTCCCAATATTTGATTTGCAACAAATAACATTTGTTGCAGATAGATTAAATTTGAATTATTAAAAATCAATCGAGCAATTTTCTCTTGAATTTCATTCACCTGTAACGAATAGCTTAAATTGAGCTGAAATGCACATCTGTTTATTTTTCAAGTCATATACATGGCGCATATATTTATGTGCACATTTATATAATAAAGCTTTAAGCTAAATTGAAAATATTTTCAGCATATTTTGTACATGTTTATTTTGTTTATTTTTTTGTTATTTATATCGAAAGCAATGAACGTGAACAGCTGCCGCTGCCGCTGCTGCCGCTGCTGTTGAAGCCACTCGGGAAGCTCATAAGCTGTCAATTGATGCCGTGTGGCCTGGGCATTGACTGTGAAAATGTTGCCACATCGCTGATGAATCGCATTTAATGGCCATAAAAAGGTTCGCCCCAGCTGTAAAAAACCCCGCGACTCATTTGGAAAGCCAGCAGCGCGGAGTCGAAGGCAGCGACTAAACGTGAATCTCTCGCTGCTAGACAATGGATAGCTGCTGGAAGTGACAAACAGAGAGTTAACTGCTGACACTAAATGGCGCAAAGCAAACACAGTTACTAAATCTGGCAACAACTACAACAACAACAAAAGTTGTGCTAATACAAATTTCATTTCACTCTGAATACGCTACGTGCTTTGTATGCTAATTGCATTGCAGGTCTAACGAACGTAGCGAAAATTACGCTCCGAACAATTAGGAAAGCAGTCATCAGTCATTGGCTTGACGAATGATAAACCAGCTCCTAAAACACAGAGAGAGAGAGAGAGAGAGAGAGAGAGAGAGAGAGAGAGAAAGAATGAGAGAGAGTGAGAGAGATTGTGAGATTGTCTGTGGGAACCCAGGCAAAAAATCTGTTCGCATTTCATATAAATCAGCGCTCAATGTCAGCCAATGTGCAATTTCTAATTAGAACCGGAGACATAAAAATCACTGCAACTGCCAAGAGCAGCGACTGTCAGTCAGTCGTTCTTCCTCTTGCTGTTGTTGTTGTTGCTGATGACGTAGCAGTCAGCGAATGTTTGCCGCTGACTGGGACAGGGGCTTGACTTGTTTGCGGCAACAGAATTGATTGGCTGCCTGATGAGCCACAAAAGCGGAACGATAATCGTGTCGCCGTGCTCCTGGGCAATCGCCAGCATGTGAGCTGTGTTGGCATGAATCGGGCAGCGCTTGCACGCTGGCACGTGGGTGCATTCAATTGAGGGAGGGGTTGGCTGACCGGGCAGCGGGGGTGGGCACAAGTGGCGTCAGATTTACATGGACATCATTTAGTCATGATGCACAATCGTCAGTCAAATTTACAGCCATACAGAGCAAGAGATAACGATACACACACAGAGAGAGAGAGAGAGAGATAGAGAGAGAGCGAGCATTGCCATCGCTCATACGCCGCATTGCACATGCCGGTGCAGTCTCAATGCCAGAGCCCGAGCCAGATTCAGAAATGAGCGACATATGAGCGCTTAACTCATGCCTGAAGGTGCAATCAATTTCTCATCGAGCTTTGTGGGCCGCTTATCGCATTAACAAAGGGCAGTCAAAATCAATTACCAAGCCGAACGCACAGTGCTCAATAAATGGGCCAGCAAATTGACGGCATTGTTAGGGCTTCTGTTTATGTTTCTGTTTTGAATTATTGTTTCGTGGTGCTGCCACAGTGACGTAAGGCCAAGCCCGAAATACATTTTTGGTTAATTGAAGGCAGCATAATGACAACGGCAGCGTTTGCCGCCCCGTTCGACTGAGGAAGCTCTTTATATGTGTTTGGGGCCATGAACTTGAGCCACACAAAATTAAATGAAAACACTTTAACAAGCGCAACCGGCAGCAGCCGACAACAACAACAACAACAGCAACAACAACAACGAGCCGAGCAATTAAATGAAATCAAATAAAAATACCAAACGTAAATGAACGCCACTGAGTATTTTTAGTGCAGCGTCGACTGCGCCGCTGGCAGAGACCTCTTCTGGCATTTTCATGTGCATTTTGTCTCGAATAAATCATTGAAGAGCTGCTCGGACAGCCGCACAACGACTGCCGAATGTTCTGCGTAAAGAAAACCCAGAATGGGGAAACTTATTTATTTATTTATTAGAGATTAGAATTTCAATAAAATAACAAATGGGAAAATATGTAGACTAAAATGTAGATTATGAATTTGAGTAAAGCTGGGGAATACTGGGAGTTTATCTAATATATATTCAGTCCTCATTCAAATATAGCTATAATAATATATATGTATATACAGTCGAGTCTCGATAATTCGTACCCCGTTAAATCGAAAATCGCAATAAATCGACAAAAGTGCTTTAAAAAAAAATTCGTTCCCGATAATTCGCGATAATTTGAATTTCGGTGTAAATCGAAAAGAAAAAACTTATCGCCTTGTCATTTCGAATTATCGGGAGTCGACTGTACTCTTGATAAGAGTATCAAGAAAAATCTAATTTTCAAACCAATCCAATCCAATAGTATTTTGTTTCTGTAAGAATATAAATTTAGTTTGAATTTGTAGAGCGAAATCAAGGAAAACGTTTAAATCGAATTCAAATATAAAATGTTCAATTAGAGCAAAAATCAGAAATTTTAAAAATTTTTCTAGAACTATTATTGCTCCACATCAATATTTATTTTAATACAAAAATTGTTTATTCACTAATAAAAAAGAGCTTATGTTCCAATTGTTTATCAAACACTTTAACCAACTGCTCTTAAACTTGAAGCACTTATTGCCAAGTCTCAAGTTTTTTAAGTGCAGACAAGCTGAAGAGCAGTTAGCACGCTTTCGGTTGCCTTCTCGCTCGATGCCTATATATCAGAAACTATCCTCGAAACAATTCGCCGCTGCTCAGCCGAGCAAAGCAAAACTAAATCAAGCTCGAACCAGAAATAGTTGTAGAACTGCAAAAGTCTGAGAGCTGATAACAGCAGCCTCGATTTCTGGTGCGTTGATAATAGAGATGTCGGCTAAGCATTTCGTTACGCTCTCACACCCACAAAAGCACAATCACACACACACATATGCTTCGAAACTAGTAATGAAACGCACTCGCACTTTGCATACCAAGTGCTTAAAATCTTCATATATATAAATTTGTATAAAACGAACACAAAAGAATTATTATATACTTATTATATGCGATGAGTGAATAAAATAATGTATATCTACATCTGCACACACAAACATGTGTATATGCACACATATTTATGTGTGTGTGTGTGTGTGAGTGTGTAAGCGACTGGCATCTATGAATTTCAATTGCGGTACGTGTTCATATGTGGCTCGCGTTCGACGGACCGCACGTAGTCGCAGTCGCAGTCGCAGTCGCTGTCGCCGTCGCAGTCAGAGTCGCAGTTGCTGTCAATGTCTGCTGATTACACATGCACTTATAAATAGAGCGACTCGGAAATTCAAGCTGCGGCTCCCATATATCGCTCATAAATTGCTTTTGTGAATGAATGCCGAGTGCAAGAAGCTGTGGCAGCTGATGAGGGTCTGATGCAGCGGCTATTGATGTCATGCACTGCAGAGACAAGCGTGTAATGTCAGATCAGTTGGCCACAGGGCGTATGACTAATCCCATTAAAGAAGTAAACAAGCAGTGTCCGCCGTTCATGCGTAGCTCAAATTCAATTCAATATAAGTAGTCCAGCTTGTTTCGTGGACAATTCATAAATGCCGCTCGGATGGCGGCAAATATTTTGATATATAAACGCCCGGTTAATAGGGCGTTGCAAATGACTCATGTGGCACGGCAATTAAAATAAAATTAATTGATGAAAATTCCATCACGTCTTAATTACATTTGCAGCCAGTCAAACGGAAAGCAACAGCAGCAAACGCGGAGGCTGCTGCTGCCATCGGCCAACGGCGCTGCACTTGATGCAAAACGACACCCAAGGCGCGCTCCGATGGCAACAGCTAAAGCAACAACAGCAACAGCAACAACAACAACAGCAACAACGACAGCAATAATGTTGACAATAATGACAACAACAAGCCGCTGCGATTTGGCGAAAGGCATATGAAATCATGTGTAGCCAGAGCGCATCAGCAAAAATAAATGAGTATATATTTATAGGCATATACATATATGACAGCTATCTGTGATTCAGTTGATTATAAACAATATTATAAACACATTATTATTTATAATCATATTAGGAATAATAGAAAACATTATCATAAAAACTTAACCTCAGCTGCAATTGCATACAATTTCTGTTCATGCATATATTATCCATATATCATCTAAATAGAACTGCATTATGTAACACATGGCCAAACAGAGCAACAAGTTCCCGGTTATCGAGTTACCTTACACTTGAATTCATAATAATAGTAAATAATATAAAGCACTTGCATAACATTTTATTGAATAATAAAAACAATTCTTTAATATAAACGTAAATTGTTATTTTACATACTAAGATAAATTATGCATTCAAAGATGAGATTTAAATGAGCTGATTGCAAGAATACCCTGTGATTTTTTATGAATGAGGTAAAAAAAAAAAAAAAAAAAAAAAAAAAAAGAGAAAGAAACGCACATTTGTAGATAGGAGATGAGATAATATATAAATAATAAAATATTCAAATGTTAAGTACAAGGTATCTCGCAGCCGGGCACACTCGTTTAACGCTTAATTGTTTATCAACATTATTAACAGTATTTTATTGTGCAGAGTCAATTGGAAAATATTTGCGGTTTGTGTAAATAAACTTGCAATGCTAAGGGAAGGCAAAAACTGTCTAAATTACGATGTGCATAAAAAATCATCTTCAACAGATGTCAAATTGCTTTTGGGCTGTGTCTGTTTGTGTTTTCAGGTATATTTCAAACATTATTATGCACATTATTACAGCTCCCATGGGACATTAGAGTTCCATAAACTTGATGCTGGCTTCAGCTGCTGGCGTTGCCAATTAAATGTAATATGTTGTCGTCGTAAAGAGGCAAGAGGCAAAGTGCTTCGACTGGCTGACCATAAAGAGCGACATCCACAACTGCACAGGCCCAATTACGGCCGATAACTATGCGGGATATGGGGGCCTGGAATTGGCGTATTATCTACGCATTACGATGCGCACACCCAACTTTGCAATGTATTCCCAAAGCACTTGACACGGCCAGCCACAGCTCCGATGCTCGTAGGGCAACAGGCCGGCCGTCGGCCTGTCGCTGCCTCGTCTTTTCCCAGAAACCATTCAAAATTCGATTCAGCCATTAATGGGCCCATAGAATAGATAATTGGCCATAAAGCTCGTCTACGGCTGCAGCTGGCCAGGCATATTAAAATATGGTTTGCCGCTGCCAAAGGCGATGTCATATTTGTTTGCGAGGCTATATTTGCCTGCGGCGATTGTCTAACAGCTGAGCCATTTGCCACACACTCGCACGAGCTTCGCCAGCGCTTATAATGAGTTGTGTACAGGCGTTTTGGCAACGCATTGCGGCTTAATGAAAACAAATAAACACAATGCGGCTTAGCATGAATGAAGCCCGTGTCAGGCCAGATAAACGTGAAGCCAACAATGTTCGAGCATGTGAATGAATACACAAGTGCGAGAACAATGTGCACAGACAGCTCGACTGCCAGCCACTCTGTCTCTTCTCTTATCTGTGAGTGTACATTTCGATATGCGCACGACACTTACAGGGTATGGGAGGTGCGGGCAGTGACAATCAACCGAATTGAAATGAATGAGCTGGGAGCAAGCGCTGCTCAGCTGCCCCTATAGCTAATACTATCAGATCTTGTACGGGCAGGCCGAATAATACCTGACAAACAACTTTGATAAGAAGATTTTTCACAGCTGATTGTCATGTTCGCTGAATCAGATATGCCGGGCTGTGGCTGTGGCTGTGGCTGAGGGGTGAGCAGATCATGAATAATTAAAATGGGAAAACTTACACAAATTGATGTGAAATATGCTGTGATGAGGCAGTGGAATCATTTCGTATGCCAATCACAATTATTCAAAATTAAGTTCAATTAAGTATGATTAAATCGAAATTATCAGCTAATACTCTTAATTTCAGTGCAAATTGATAGACTTCCAAGATTTTTCTCTGAGAGCTTGTGAGTTTAAAGAGCAGCTAGAGAAGTTGAGTCTTATTTATTATCAAGAGATGCATGTCTACTCTTTGCCATAGATCGCAGTGCCTGTCTATTACATCAATTTAAATGAACAGTCTCGCTTTCAAGTAATCTAGCCTTTTTATTTGTTGCTAATGAGGAAGAGTAATTTAACTGATTTGCGAGAAGGTATTATGTTCATTATTGATTTTTCCCGCCGCCTCCTCCTCCTCCTCCTGCCTCCTCACTCTTCAGTTTGCATCCCTGCCATCTATGAGATTTTTGTTTTGTTTTTGTGCCTACAGCAGCTTGAATTGCATTGCGAGAATGACGTTTGCATAATATTCAATTAATCTGACTTGGCGTTTATCGTGTTCTGTCGTGTTTTGGCTGTTGCAGCCGCACAGCTGCTGGGCAAAGTCAATTAAGAGTCGGATATTCATATTCGCTTTTATATTTGCTTTTGGCTCTCGTACTTGTGTTCGATGTGCTCACTATGAAAACAAACTCAAATTTGTTGTTGCTACTCGGCTGGCTTCTTGAACTTTGATAGCAGCTGAAGCTAATTGTGCTGGCAAGAGCAAGACTGAGCAAGAGAGAGAGAGAGAGAGAGAGAGAGAGAGAGAGAGAGAGAGAGAGAGGGAGAGAGAGTTAGAGAGGGGAATTTGAAGCAGAACCTTAACCTATAAGCCTGTCTAGCAACTGACCCAACCCAATCTGCCCCCAGCCGCAGCCGCAGCCGCTCACCTTTCAGCCGACCCGGCTCAGGCTCGTTGGTTGCATGGCAAACTAATTAAAAGTTGAGCGATTTTCTTTGACTGCAGATAGGTTTCATTAAAGTTTTTTAATTCATTTGCATTGCCAAGTTCTGCTGCAGCCAGGGCTTTAAATTTTAATTCATTTGCCTCCACTGCGCTGTGGCACTGCGCGATTTGTTTTCTGCACTTGTTGTTATCAGATTTTGTTTTCTTTTATTTTTTATTTTTATTTTCTTTTTGCTGTGTGTTTTTAATACGCGGCACGCTTGGGTGGCCTGGGAAGTAATTTTAATTTAAATGGTGCAGCGGCAAGTGTGCGAAATATGGAATACCCGGAACATTTAGCAGTGCTTGTCGCTGTTTTCCTTTTCTCGATTTATCAGGCTGCTGGCTGTGAGCCGTGAGCTGCAAACTTGTTACGCATTTGGCGAAATCAGTCCATCTGCTCTTAATCTGGCTTTGGCAGAAGTCACTCTGCAAAGTTTGCGGCCTTTTGTTTGCTTTTCATTTCCAAATCCTTTGCTGCAGAGTGTTTTCAACTTGGCTTTTTATATTATGCTTTGCAGCTCTTTCTGTGTTTTCACATCTTTTTTTTCATTTTTCTTTTTATCGGCAGGCCAACTGAATCCACAAGCAAAGCGCATTTTCTGCTCAATGCTCAGGTGTTAAACTCACTCAGTTAGTTTTTTTTTTTTTTTGTTCACACCCCTCAGGCCTGGCCAGAACAACAGATAGAGCAAAGGACTCTGTCAGCCGCCTGGCAGCTTTTTCTAATTTGCATACTTTTCAACTATTTTGCATTTTTTTTTTCGTTTTTACTGCTTGTTTCATTCAATTTTTAGTGGGGCGCTGCTTCTGTTTATCTCCCTCCGAGTGCTGGCAGCCCGAATTTTCGAATTTTGGATGAGCCCCATAAAAAGGGCTAACTGCCACGCTCCAACCGACTCTCAGCATAAGCGAGCAATCGCCCAGGCCCGTATCTGAGGCCAACCCTCGTCTACGCGGCAGGGCGACCCACTTTAATACTGTTTGCAATGCATTCAATGCAAACCACAAAATGGGACAGACAAACCACAACAAACGCTTCACGCTGCTACACAGACCGCAACCGCATCCGCATCCAAAGATATAGTTTTCAAAATTAAATTTCTAGCTTTTTATGGCAGCTCCCGGTTTGCAAGGAGAGGCTAAAGTTTGTACAAGAGCTAAAAGAGTTTCAATGTGAGTGCAGGTGCTTTAATGCAATTGAAAGCTGTCAAAACTTGCCTCTAAATTAAAGGGTATTCGAGTTATATTGAGTATCCCTTGCCCATCGGCAATCGTGTATAGCCAAATTTTTAATTTTTAGTATTTGTATATATTTTATTTTTATTCTATAGTCTGTAAACTTGCATAACTTATAGGCCATAACTATTTAGTCGGAGTTGTAAAGCTGAATTACACTATTATTAGGTAACATGCATAAACTTTGACTGTAAACAAAAAAAAAAAAAAAAAAAAAAAAAAACCGGCCTGTAAAACTTGAATCGCATATGAAAGCCAATAAAATCAAGCCCTTAAGCGGCTTGTTCCCATTAAGGCAAACACTTTTATTCGCACCGTTTTGATTGGATTTCATGAATTTCTTGCATAGTGTTAATGATGTGGTTAGCCTTTTGTTAGCTGGTTTTAATTACAATGCGACCTTTGACCTATGCAGGCGGGATGGGCATTATTAATTGAATAATTAAGGCATTCGCTTGCAAATCGATGATGATTTGCCTATTTGCATTCAAGGCCAATGCGAGTGCAACTTAGCTGTTGTTTCTATGAGGCTTCACTGTGCTAGCTGCGACAATTGTGTGGCCCAATTAACGTTCAATTAATCCCATAAAATTCGACTCTAGCAATGATGCAGCTGAATGGAAAATTCCGAAACTAAAACTAATTCAATTCACTTAATTGCACAACAAATTCAAACCGCAAGTGACTCAAAGGCGAATGCAGTTATGTGAAACATCTCATCGATCTTATCTATGCGGTGTCTGCTGCAAAGCAACCGCCTTTGCCGCATGCAACATGCCACATGCCACATGCCGCACGCCACTCGCCAGCTGCCAGCTGCTTCGATAAGCCAAATCAATGAAAGTTTTTCTAAACAACTGCTGCAAACGCTTGGCCCTGACTTCCACTTGAAATGCCGCCTCGTCCGCCTTTAACATGTGTCAAAGTGTGCGCTCCATTGAGCTTTAAATATTTGATTTGTTTTTTACATATACACCCACACATGCACGCATACTGTACGTGTGGCACTCTCCTTGGGCGGGGCAGGGTCTGTATTCGGTTTTTGCGGTTGCCTGCTGTGTAATCTGAAACAGCACCACACAACAAGTATATACACACACAAACACACACTACACTGAGTTCTATATGTATCCACACACAGCTTAGCTTAGCATAATTGTCATTGACAAGTTTCGAAAACGCTGTAACAGAAGTTAGCGCCAAATTTTCACATTTTCCAAAAGGACGAAACGGAGGAGCTTCAATGGGGGCGACTATGTTTCATATGCTGAGCAGCTGGGAACTGGGGTGGGCTGCTCAGATGACAGGCAATTAAAGGCATAAGACGCAGTTGCCCCCCAAAAAGAGCCGCCCTGAAGTCGGCCAATAAATCAGCGCTGGCCGACAGGACAAGGACATCAAATGGCCAGAGCAGGACAAGACAGGACAGGACAGACAATTGGCTGCGGGCCATGGAAAGAGTGTGAACTGAAAGTGAAAGCACAGCGCGTGGCATGTGGAGCGCATAAGACAACGACGGTACATCGAATTCAATTAGAATTCTATTTTGTGCGATTCGCCTTTGCGTTCGTTCGCTCTGCTTATCGCTTGCAGCTTTTCTAATCAAGCGAACAAGCGGGCGAACGAGGCTTTTGTCGGGGCATTTCCTTGGGCTGTGAGTATCTTGAAGTTGTGCACTGGCTGCCCGAGGGCCACGAAATCAAGTGGAAGGAAAATGCCCGCCCTGCCGCTGGATTTTCAAGCTCAACCTCATTTCGGTGAGCAATGCCCGCCTTCGCTTGTGGTTTTTGTCGACAATTTTCTGCCTTACTACACATTTGATAGCTGGCTTTGACGACAACAACAGCAGCAGCAGCAGCGCAGCCACAGCGAAAAACAACAGCAGCAACAACAACAACAACAATGTCAACGACGACGACATCCTCAATGGCGTTCAGTGTCTACGGCGGCATTGCTTTGAGAACGTGCTCGTAAATTACATTGAAAATTCCTGGGCCATTGATGTTGATTGAGCAAGAAATTGCCGACAACGCCCTGGCCCGTACTCCAGCTCTCCGGCTCCGACTCTGGCTCCGTCTCTGGCTTGCCAATGTGCCGTGCGTGCATTTTAAAGCGTTGTTCAACACTTGTCGCCGTCTCGTCGACGCGTCGCCTCAGCAGCTTGAGGCGCGTGCGGCTTGTGGTTGGATCTGTTTTAGCTTCAATTTCCGATACATGCATGCCGCCACGCCACAGCTCCCACCTCCCACCTCACACCTCTAATACGACCGCCCGCCCGCCCCCCGGTTACCGCAACTTTGCTCACGGCGACTCAAACTAACATAATTAATGAGCCAACAATGCGGTCTGGCCTAGTTGTAAACGGTGCGTGTGGAGGCGTGTCGCTGCGTGCTCGTAATCCCATTTAAATTGCATTTCCAATAAAAGTTCTCTCTCGCCCTCTCTTTCTCTCTCTCTCGCTCTCTCTGTCGCATTGCACAAAATGCAAATTGCTATGCTGAAAAATCAATTGCATTAATTGCGCTTATTCCATACTGACGACATTTTATGCGAGCTGAGCTGTGCGTACTTCCGTTTCCGCCCTGCCAATGCCAATGGCCATGGCTGCACAACACTTTATACTTCACAGTCATAAAATTAGGAATACATTTTACGATTCAGCTTGCGGCTCTGCAGCTGCGTACATTTGTGCTGAAATTTAAATGCTTGCTCGAAAAAAAAAAAAAAAAAAAAACTTAAATTAATTATATACTAAATAACTGCATTGAAGGAAGGTCATGACTAAGCATAGATATACAAATATGAATTATTTTGTTGTTGATCGCATCGCATTTGAGTGCTATATAATAATATTCTCATATAAATACGAGATTCTAATCTTCAGCTTTTTCGTTATTTTGTAATTTTACACAATTGTAAACAATTAATTGCGGTCTAGTCGGGACTACTCGACCAGGCGATACCCCGCACACTACGAAGAGCTGACAGGCAATGCAGTAAATCTAAAATCTTGAGCTGCTTCAAGAGAAACTAAATTTTGAATACACGAAATTCAAGTCTCTAACTGAAATCATACAGATGGACATGGCTATAACGACTCCACTGGCCATCCTAATCAAGAATATACAGATGTACTCCAGGGAGTCTACCAAGCCCCCTGCTGCATACATTTTAATCAAACCATTATATCCCAGAGTTGCGTTTTCAGTGCGATATCAGCATAGTAATCCCCAAGTGATTTTGATTGGAGCTCACACATATTATTAAATTAAATTTAATTTCTAAAATGTTAAATGCTCTCTGGAGTATCTTATCAAACCGCGAATCATATTCAGTGGAGTATGATTAATAATAATTAAAAACATAATATTTAATTTTAACGTTTTACAAATTTCATTCTACAATTGTTTTCTGAACAGCTAAAAATATTTTTGATTCCACAAACTCTTTGAATTAAAAATGTGTTTCTCAATAGGAAATACACGAAAAGGTTAAGTGATTTAGGTTGTATATAATATAACTTGTCTAGGAATCTATTTCAATTGGTCAAGCCTTATCAATTGACTCAATTCCATGAATTATTCAATGATATCCAAGAGTACATTAATGCCAATTGAAAAGAGTTGATGGAATGACCTCTGGAGTCAGCTTATAAGTAATATAAAATCAAGAACTTATTTTTAGTTTATGTTGCTTACCATTGAGTCGGATTTTGGTATACGATGCTGCCGACTTTTGTGGGGCTGTCACAGCGCGTCGCCTTAAGCCAAGTCAAGAGCTGGCAAATCATTTGATTGCCATAATATGCACACACAAGCTCATTTTAAATGTCAGGCGAAGTGAAAAAAGCTTTAATGGAATTGTGAGCAAATACGCAGGCACACACACACACACACACATACACTGACACACTCCTCGCACACAATATGAACGACAAATTTGAATGGAAAATCTTCAGAGCTTTGGCAACGCTTCAAAGCGCCGACGCTGCCAGATTGAAATGCAAATCGAATAAATAGAAAATAAATAGAAAGCATAAGTAAACAAAGTCTTTCGAAGCACAACAAACACACTCACAGGCAGAACCAAGACCAAGGCAAAGGACCTTTAAAGCGTAGCTTGGTTACACTGCGAGTGTGTGTGTGTGTGTGCGAGTGTGCGAGAGTGTGCGTGTGTGTCACTTGAAGTGTGGCCCCCAGGCGCACAAAGCAGAGCAGCCGGAATCGCTGACGCTGCGTGCTGAACAGCTTAAGTCGTTATGCGACAACAGTTTGAACGGCGCTGCCTCTGCCTCTGCCTCAGTCGCAGTCGCAGTCACAGTCGCTGCCAGGCTGAGGCAGCGGCAATATCAACACTTCCGCTTTGTCGTTTAGTCGAAGCAACTTTGATTGCATCGCCCGGGGCGCTCGGCATTACAAATGTGTGCAGAGCAATGTGACTTGGCTCATGGCTAGGGCAGGCCTGAGTGGCTCGGCTTTATGACTTGGCTCAGTTACCGACGCGTCGCTGATATTTGGCTGGCAGCTTGGACCTGATGCTATCAGTGGGTGCTAATGACAGTGTGTGTGTGGTTGTGTTTGTGTGTGTGTGTTGCCGAGCTTGTTTGCTGCAATCACTTAAACACTTGCGCTTCTACCACATTCTGCTGCATTTGACATTCACACACATTTACATATATTCAGTATTAGGTAATTAGAACTTTGCGATCGTCCGAACGTGCGCTTTTTCGATATTTACGCGACAAAAGTTGCAAACACATTTTATGTCGAATTCACACACAGAAATTATTCAAAACTAAATAGCAACAAAAATGCAATTGCAAAAAATATAAAATATTCACACACACACACACACACACTGGTGAGCACAACAATTGCACATGTTTGTTTCTATGTACGTTTTGTATGCCATTAAAAGTAGCGTACTTATTTCACTAGTATTTTTTTTTTTTTTGTTTCTGTTTCGTTGCTGTTGTTGTTGTTGTTTCCTCTTTTGAAGGCTGCTCGCGACGGCTGCTCTTCGGCTGTATTCATTGCACTTTATTTGCACCGCATACTACTAGCGTTTTCTTATTGCACTTAGAGAATCGGCGCGCCGTGAGTCGCAATTCAGGGCCCCGCAGCGGAAGCGGAACGCGAAAGCAAAGCGTTGCCCGATGACCGACGCTGCGTATACGCAACGGCACGCGCGCGCGTCTTATACACATACGCACATATATATATAAATATATATATGTTCGTGTTGAGCGTCGATTTACCGTTGCAGTGTGTCAAATGCAACAATCTGCATTCGTTTGGCCTGACTGTCGATAATGTAGGTGTCGACGCTGCTGCTGTTGCTATTGCTGCTATTGCTGCTGTTGCTGATGTTGCTGTTGATGCTGTTGCTGCTGCCGCTGTCGCGCGCCCAGTTCCTCTCAACATACGAAAGCGAATGAGAACGCAACTACGACAACGACGACGACGTGGCAGCACTGCAGACGGTTAATAGACGAATGAACTGCCGAATTTGTGTGAGCGCCGCACGAAGCCCGGAACAGGGCCACTCGCGCTCAGAATGTGCACAGAACCAAGCGAGTTGAGTGACGAGCTGCCTCGGCATCGGCATCGGCATCGACAACGGCAACGGCAGCGGCAGCGGCGTCGCCATCGGCTGAGAGTCGTTTCAGAATGGCGCGCAGGTTTCACTCAAAGTTCGCTCAGTCACTCAATGGCTTGCCCTGCTCTGTTAACACTTAACAGCGCTCGCGATGTAATTTACATTTGCATTTACATTTACATTTACGTTTACGTTTACGTTTACAGTCTGTTTGCTTAGAGGCGGCGGCGCGCTATTGCGCATACGAGGTGTGGGCCGTCGCGGAGGCGTGGGGCGAATGGGGTGGGAACTTTTTATGGCATCGTTGCCAAATATTATCAGACAAATAAGCCTTCTGTCTAAGCCATTAAATACATGGCAAATTTGGCTGTCAACAGGCGGAAAACAGCAAAACTTTTCACAACAGGCCCCTTAAAAAGTCGCCCAAAAGTAAATTCCAATTAAAATTTCAACGTAAATGCCACAAAATGTAAATTATGCGTAATGAAGTCGTCCGCGTTGGCAGCGCTGCTGTCTGTCGGCAGCGTTTTTCCTGTTGTGGTTGCGGTGTGCTGCCTGTCAACACCCACACTCGTTCAAAAAACGCACATCGCCCTATTCACTAGCAGCCACACACCCAAACACTCCCACCCACACACACACACACAGATGCACACATTTACAAACACAAAGCGCACAATAACCCTCTTTAGCTTTGTGTCGCAATGTTTGCTTTTAGCTGACGCGCACGGTCGCTCACAAATCCTGTCAGACAGACAGCGCTGCCAACGAAATGCGATGTTCAAGAGGCTGCCATGTCCGAATCCGACTCCCACTCCGACTCCGACTCCTACTCTGGCTGAGTCTTGGCTGTCAAGGTACTGGAATTGTCTTGAGCCTCACGCTGCGGAATCCTTTAAGAATACCATAAATATTCCAGCACACTGGCAAACCAGGCAGCATGCATTGTACAAATTGATAAGCACACACACACACGAAAATACACGAACACACACGCACACCCACACAGATATACGAATCGCTGCCTTCACCTAACTCTAAAACAAGCAATTTTGACATCAAACGTCAACGACTCACCCGCTAGCACACATACACCCACCCACCTAAACACACACACACGCACGCACACGCACATACGTGCGATTGTCAGCCATGATGGGCGTTTCGAACCAATAGCGGCTACACATGGGACTATTAGACTTCAATAAATTGAATTTGCACAAATTTCAAATCCCACAACTCGCCCAGCCCCCGAAATAAAGAAATGTTACGCCCGCAGCATACGCAACTTGCATCCACAAACAAATCAAACAAGAAACGTATTAAAGTCAAGCAAATAAAAAGGACGACTGTGCATAAGCCGACGACCTGATACTCTTAAGGGTACTAAGTGAACCTGAAATAGGGCTCTCTATGATTTACATTAAAATTAAATTAATGCTCTATTTCATAAATGTGACACTCATACTACTAATGTAATGCAAAATAAATATATATATATGATACAATATAATATAATAAATATATATATTCCAATGAAATGACCATTATTGAGTATTAAATAAATACAGAAAAAATTTAACTCAAGTGAATAAGATAATATATTCATATGCATATATATTGCATAAACATATTTATATATATATTGAAAATATTTAATATATTAAATATTTACACTTAAAAATGATTTATTTAATGCAATTGTATTCACTAAATTAGATCGCAAAACAAAATTAAAAATGTATAATTTTTATTTTTTATTTTTATTTTTTATTTTTTAATTTGTGTTTACTCTTTGAGACCTGATTTCACTGATTAAATAATTAAATTAAATTAATTAAATATTAATAGCTAAATAAATAAATTATATAAATTCATTTTAAAACTTTAAATAAATTTAAAAAATTTAAATGATTAATTATAATTATTATTATACCCTGAACCATTTTTTTCTTATCATCCCATTTATGTTGGTACTGCTCATATAAATAAGTAAAATATTCTGAAAATTTTAAACATTAGTCGGAAACATAAATATACCTTGAAAATATTTTTACTAGTGTGAACTACATTCTACATTTACTACATTTTTATTAGAGTTCATTGTCGATGTGCAAATGGATGCTTTCTATTCTTTTGCTTCAAATAAATATATTGTATCTCTATGTCCCGCTGCAAATGGAGCATTGATAAGAAGTGTTTTATGTGCTTAGAATGCTCATTGTTATGCGATGCTTTCCGCAATCAACTTTACGTCAATATTAAAGAGAAAATCATTCCAATGAGTTAATACCATTTTCATGAAAATTTACAAAGATAATTTTCGCTTTTATTTCTTACTTATTTATTAATTTTTTTATTTGTTTATTTTTTTATTTATTCTTTATTATTCGATTATAAAATTACATTGATAAGGACTTTTCGCCCTTTTTTAATTTAATTTTTGCCTTGCGGCTATTTGCAGTTGTTTTCCACTTAATAAATGCTCATTAATTTATTTATGCGCATATATATTGAATATTAAAAAAATAAATAAATAAAAAATAATGCCATATATTCATGTCGAGCTGAACTGAAACCAGGAATTTGGCTGAAGGCATCAACCCATTGATGTAATGAGAGCTGCATAAATTGCAACAGCAACCAGCTGATTCAGTTTGCATGCACCAATGATAGGCTGGCTGAATCGAGAGAATCGAGAGTCCAGATATCAACTATTCCAGCTAGAAGCGGAGACAGCTCGACTGCAAATAGCAAGGCGCAAAGCGGATTACTATTAGAGAGCCAACGAGGCGTTGGTCGAAATTGCTATGCAATTGACGGGAGCTGTCATGCGTTCCCCGGTGGCACAGCCCGTGGCACAGTTCGAATCGCGGCAGCATCCTTTAGCTGCAACTGCCACAGACACTGCAGTCACTGTGTCGTCCGTCTGCATATGCATTGCGAGGCTGCAGAGCCAATTCATACGCCCCGTGGTGCGCGGTTTGGCTCGCAAATGACTTTTGATTGACATGTTTGACATTCTGCACGACAAGCATAAATTGCTTCACCCACACATTCGTACACACACACACACGCACGCACACATGCGTGGGCGTTCATGTTTATTGCAATTCAAATGAGTCAGCATAATTTTCGAGTTTGTTTAAACGATAAGAGTGCCACAGCACAGCATGTGTGCTGCTTATAGTACTACTATTTGCTTTAAATGTTGGCAAAAAAAAATAATAAAATAAAATAGAATGAAAAACGAAAATGTGAAGAGCTTGCAGTTTTCTTGGTTGGAGCTGGTAAGGAATATATTCGTTTGCTCTCCGTATTTGCGGTTGATTATGCCATTGTTCGGCGGCAGCCTCCTGGCAGACTCCTGCCGCAGTCATGCGCATGCCTGCAACAGTTGCCTGGGCTGCTGCTCTGAGGACATCAACCCACGAAATACAAAATACACAAAAGTACCAAAGTGCCCCAGCTTCAACATTTATATATGTATGTGTGTGTGTGTGTGTGTGTGTGTGTGTACATAACAGCGCACATTTGCACAGTTCAATGGCCACGCGATTGCAATACTAAGGGCAGCCCGCAATTCGCCATTGCCCAAACGACATCATTCACCAATTGATGTCAACAAAGTGTTTGCCAGGCCCTGCCACAGGCTCGCTAATGATGACTACAGTCCATTAGTTAAACAGCGACGCCGGCCAATGCACACAGCATTGATCCAACAATGTGCCAGCGAGTCAACAAAACGATTTTAAGTTAACCTGAAAGCCAGACCAACACAGTTTGCCAGCACTCTTGATACCCTGGTGGGCGGGAGTATAAAAGAAATAATATAATAAAAATATAAAATGTAAATAAAAATATATAATAGTATCGTATCAATTGCAATAGCCGATAGCCGATATAGTAGTTGAGTTTATCCTTCTGCCTTTTATTTCGTTGAGCTGGGAATCGAATAGAAATTAGAGTCGTACGAGTAGTATTCCTTGAATACTCACAATATTATTAACAAATTTGGTTTTAGCATAATTTACACATTTTAAAAGCCAGATTCAAAAGCTAATATTTATTGTATAATTTATTGTACATAGAATCATTTAAACAGAAATCAACATTCCACATAATTCACTGCTGTGCCAGTAAAATCAAAAGAGATAGCAAATTCTGCATTCTCTCCCTCCCTCTCTCTCTCTCATCATTCATATATTCATATTCACAGCCAGGGCTTGGGGACCTACACGCAATATTTAGCAATTTATATTCACTGCATAACGACAACAATTTAAATTACTAATAATGTGAGCTATTGATTATTAATTGAAATTAAAATAAAAGCCAGTCTATAACAATTGACATATGAAGTTCTGGCGTAAGCTGATTATTGTCTGCCAGCTGGCAAGTGAATTGTAAATATTTGACAGTTGCATTAAATTGACGCATATGTCGCTCTGCTCTGCACGGAAACGGCCCCATAATCCAATTAAGAGCAAATGTGGGCCACAAAGGCATTTTATTGACTTTTGTGCTAAACATCTGCGAAGCTCGAGCTGCGTGTGTGAAGGAAAATCAAATAATAACAATAATCGCCATAAACATAAACATAATACAGCTGCGGGTGGGCCATGGCCAGGACACCTGGCCGGCTAGGCCGAACACGAAGCCATTTGACTAATGGATGCTGCTGCTGTTGTTCCTCCTCCTCCACCTCCTCCTACTCCTGCTGCTGCTGCTGCTGCTGCTACTGTGGCTGTAACTGTCCATTTGAGTTCCCTTGTCTGATGACCAAGTTTGCGGCTGTTTGAGACTCTGGTTGGCTTTCAGCAGCTCTTGGCCACGACTTTGGTTTAGATTTACACATCAGCCCCGGCCCCTGCTGGGTCGCCCAGCTCTGCTGGACTCCTGTCCAATAATCATTGTGGCTGCCCGTGTGAGTCTGTGTGATTTTGCGGATTCGCTCTCGAAACTACCAGCACGTGACAAAATCAATAAAATTAATTAATAAACTTTGTCAAGCACTTCCTCTGCCGACGTGTCATCTGACAGCTCTCATATTGCCAGCAATCTGAGAGCTCTGCAAATACCGAATTCCTGTCTCTCTGCCGCACATTCTGCCACATAGACACATGTGTGCACAGATACGAGCGTCTGCTGCGCCCCCCCGGTTTGCCGGGGGCCAGTCGTTAATCAGCATTGAACTTGCGAGATGGTTGCCACGATACGATACGAATACCGAAAGCTAATTTCCACAAGCCTGAAACCGAATGCCATTTGAGAGCCTGCGAAATATGATTTAGCTACGAGATATACTTAAGCTAAGTGATTTGATTTGACTTTGGCCCAAAGTGTAGGAACAAATATCTTTAATCCTCGCACAAGCCACACTCGAGCGCTTCATTCATTCAAAAGTCAGCCAACAAATGTAATTAAGGTACTGCCCCTCCCACTCACCTTTTTGATGTGTCTAACTAAGTTCCACCCCGAAAGCCTACTCAAAACGAATTTCATACATTCTGAACTAATTATGGGGAAACGCTTTGATACGCAACTCCTCGAAAGTTCAAGCACTTGGCGCACTTCACATGCGACTCTCAGGTCTCTGCTGGCAGCTTCCTGCTTGAGCGTCGAGCACGCCTCAGTAATTGCTCGTTAGCTCTGTTGTTGTTATTAATTAATGGTCAACTAATTAGGGACTCGAATAACTCGATTGGCAATTTTTAAGCACGTGACGAGGATGCTAAACTATGTGCCAACTTTTAACTCGAATATAATCGCATCGCATAAATGCTGTATAAATTATTAATTGCCGCAGAACTCACACAAATTGTGATTAATTATGGCACACAGTAGCTAGGGGCAACAAAGCACACACACACACACACATACACATATATACATATTTATGCAAATGTATATGTCAAACAAAGACATTAAACTATATGTAGAGCTGGTTGGGCCAAAGTGCTTCCTGTACCCCGCCCCCCTTCGCCTATTGTGCATGAGTTTGCTTAATATGCCCAGAGCTCGTCATGATTTATTATTTGCTCTTGATAATGACGCATTGGGAGCATCGAGAGCATCGAGAGCATAGCCAGATACAGTGGCATTGACAGCCACATATCAAAACAAAGGCATTTGCGTTCTGACCTTTGAAACTGCTCAGCCCTGTGCTGCCCTGCCCTGCCAGCTGGCTGCTTGGTGCACAAGGGGAAGAGAAAAGTGACTAGCTCTTATCAGAGTAACTGCAAATGGCGTGAAAGAATGCGCAGCGCTTTATTTTTATGAGCCAGCAGATAAAACTGGGCTTCGCCTGAGAGTGGACCGTGGTGGGTGTGCCAATATGCAGCCAGCATAATAAAATAAAAATGCTCAGCTGTGCGTCGAGTGGAGACTGGGTAGCAGCACAAGTCGGCGGAAGGGGAGGGGAGCTGGAGACTGGGGCAGCTGGATGGCAGCTTACAATCCATGTAATGCCAAAATGACAGCCAGAGAAAATGCTGTTGTCGGCAACGCCACATAAAGAGCTCACAATTATGTTTGCCTGTGGCTGTGGGGCATGCAGGGCGGTGGGGGGGGGCGCAGCTTCAGTTCAGTGCCGTGTGCGAAGTTTCAGGAGCCCCTAAGCAGATAAACGCCCCTGTTGCTCTCTCCCTCTCTCTCTCTCTCTCTCTCTCTCTCTCTCTCTCTCTCTGTCTCTCATTATGGCCGAAACAGATGTAAGCGTGCCGCTAGGCGAGAAAAGCACATTCTATTATTAACTTTTGTACATTTTGGGCAACACGAATTTGGGCTCCCAGCTGAGATGCGAGTGCCAGCAATTAAGAGCAATTTCAATAACTCGCATCTCCTGCAGATTGTACAACATGCTGGCCGATTTAATGGCCAGCATAAATTGTTCGCAGCTTAATGCCAACTATTATAGAGAAGCCCGACAGTCGCTTGCAAAGTTCAGCTCAGCGCAATAAAAAATGAAATGAAATCCCTGGGCTTAGATGCAACGGGCGGAGAGCAATAAGCAGTTCGAAAGCTATTCTTAATCCCCCGGGGGGAGGGGGAGCGCTCAATGTCTATAATGCGCTGCAATCATAATAAATAAATAGTATGCAAACAATTATAATGGCGCTTTACTGTTATTTAATCAGTTGTTTGCTGTGGCCGTTAAGAGTTAATCAGTTGAACGCTGCAGCAGCTAAGCAAACAACTAGCCATGATTATAATTTGATTCTGCGAAACTATTTGCAATGAGCTGCAAATGCAAAATAGATATCATGAATACATATTTGTAAACATACGTGTGTGTGTGTGTGTGTGTATATGTTGGCAGTGGAGTACAAAACTGTTTGGATTATGTTTCATAGAAATCAATAAAGTGTTTTATGAAAATTGTGCAGAATATACATAATTGAAAACAATGACGGTGTTATTACTAAACGGCAGTAAACACTTGGGACTTGCAACACAATATCTATGAACGAGCTATGCACTCGACGCCAGACTTCAGTTACTCAGTATTTATTTGTGAGGAATACAGAAATGTATAGCTGAACGCAAAATGTTTCTCAGTGTTTATTAAGACAGCCATAATTTTGATATAATTAATGCTAATACAAGTCAAATATAAAATAATCAATACAGCCATAATTTTCTTATTATTAATGCTTATACAAATTAAATATTTAATAATTAGTCAGCGAGTCTTTCACTTTGACTTTTATGAGTCTAATGAAAGCTTAAGGTGGATTTTTAAGCCAGACTGACTCCGGGGACTGCAATAATCTGACAAAGAGAAATAGTTTAACATAGTTAAATTGATTTATGTAGTTCGTCTAGTATATAGTTAAATTACCTTGGAAGACTGCCTTGTCCACTTCTTAATCAAAAATTGATATCTTTTTGCTGCAACAACTTTCTTGATTATTAATTTGCGATTGATTGATTTTCGAGCTTTACGCAGCTTCAATTTTATTTGTACATTTAGTATACTCTCTTCTGATATATATTATGATTTATAAATATTTGATTTTAATTTATGATTATACAATATTTTAATTGTCAATCTATTTATATTTTTATTTTATAAAATGTCTAGTTATTAAATGCAAAATAGCCAAAGCCGCCAAACTCATTTATTTACCAGCCATGACCAGAAAACTTTATAAATATATATGAATAAATGAATTAATTGGTGCAACAATTAACTGTTTAGGAATCAAATGATTATGAATATTACAGTTGAACAGCAATAGGTAACCTCTGTTAGAAGTAAATTTGTGCTTTTTATACCCTGAACCCATTGAAAATGGGAAATCAGGGTATAATGGTTTTGTGAAAAGTATGTAACAGCTCAAGCGCAGCCGCTGCTAGCTGCGCAGTTTGCAAAGCGCGTGCTTATACGTGCATGTGTATGTATGTGTGCATAAAAGAAGTCCAGAATGATTAGAATATCAGTTTGGAGGGTTCAGGGTATCTCCTAGTCGAGCAGTCTCGACTGGAGCCTTCTTACTTGTTATGATTGTTATACACTGAGCAAAGAAAATAATACACAAAAAAATTTAATACATAAAAATAAAAATAAAAATAAAGTATGCAAACGCAATTTGGTATATATAATATACACTAATTCATTTATATAAAAGTAATATCAAATATATATAATAATCAAAAATATATAAAATGAGAATGAATTGGCTCTGCCGATTAAAGTGTTAATATACATATATCAGCTATCGTAAATTAAAGTTCATGTCGCTTGCAGCCTGCAAGCAGCTTGATGAAAGAATGTCCTGACAGGTGTATACCTGTATAAAATAGACTTCTGGGTGCGTAACAATTTAAACTGCTAACTTGTTTGGCTGGCTGCCGTCAATGTCACGTTCTGCTTGTGATCTGAGCGCCTAATTGAAAAAGTTCAAGTGGCTTGTCGCTGGCATAGCTCATACGACGCGTGCGCCCATCCCGCAACGCCTACATGAACGACACCCGGCACCCGCCCTCCGCCGCCCACAGCCCGAGAAACCGCTAGTCGGAGCTCATACACAATTACGACCTTAGCTCTCTGTTTGTTTTGTATATTATTCGGAAATAAATTGACATTCAAGTGTACAACAAATTATTGCACATGCTGCTCGCATTCCTGCAGTTTCAGCTGCTGTTGTTGCGCGACTGCGTTCGCAAAAAGCGCTAAAAAAGGAAAATAAAATACACGAAAAACAAAAAATTAAAACAAAGATATTTCCGAGCGAACTGTCGAAATGTAGTTTCAGTTGTGTTTTTGTTTTGTATTTAGTTTTGCAGTTGAAGAACATAATTTATTGCTGTGCACTAAAGCCAAAAGTTTTGTTTACTCGGCGACTTTTAGTGGGCAATTGGGCGTGGCCGTGGGCGTGGGCGTGGCATTGGCAAAGTGAAAAACTAAAAGTTGACTTTGACGATACCAGGCAAACCGCACAGCCCACAAGCAAATGGAAAATATAAACTAAAAATTCGCTTGGCCAATATAACAGATTTGCTCTTTCGCTCTTCGCAGCTCATTCTCTCTCACTCACGCTCACTCTCACTCTGGCAGTCCATCTTCTGCAGCAAATTGCGTGCGAATTGACATCAAAGTTGCTCCGGACGCTGATTTCTCGCATTTTATGCGCAATTTAAATTCAGCTTTGCTTTTTAATATGCCAAGATGAAAGTTTCTGTCTTGTTAAGCTGTTGTCTCTCTGCTGTTTGAGTGAGTGACAGGAGCAGGTTGTAGCACGACGATAAGCTGATTGAATGCAGCAGCTTGTGATAGACAGATAGCAGCAGTCACTACTAAAGCGGAGCTATTTAAACTCATATTGACTGTGCACACATCCATCATAAGCAGTTTATGAATTGATAATTTCCATTAACACTGGAGCTTATACCACATTGTGTATCTGTTGTTTGCTCGGCCACTGAGAGCACATGGCTCAATTAAAAATGTATTTGTATAAGCAACTGCCAGGCAAATGAAGTAAGGCAAAGGAAAACGTAATCAACGGTAATTGCTTTCAGCCGCAACACAAAGCAAACTCTGGCTTCTAACTATGCAAATTGATTCCAGTTAGATTATTGCATTGCAAGTCAATGCCCTCACCCAGCTGCAGCAGCAATGCGAGGGCTTTCTGCCAGTTTGTGCAATTAGTGCGATGATTCAGTGCGGTCTTTGTGAATACAATACACTATCAACTTACAAACGGGGGCGGGGCGGCTCGCCTCGCTTGCTTATGATTGCCGAATGAAATCGATGAGGCATTCACTTCAACTCCTTTCAAATTTATTGAGCTGCACTTTCCCGTCAATGTGTGCGTGTTTGGTTAACTGAGCTTAAAGAGGCATGAAAGCTAGACTATATGTCTTTGTAATGGGATATCTGTATATGTTTATTGAAAAAATAAGACAAATAATGAAGGTAAATGTAATGTTTATTAAAATAAATTTAAGTTGGCCTTTAGTCTACTCATTCCTCGTTTCATCTCTCGAAATATATACTTATAACAGATGGAGAGTTGAGCTGTAACATGTAAAGGCCGTACAGATCTAGATCTAGATGGTTGTCTAATCACAAACATTTTAAAGGGGTGTATTAAAGCTAGAAACTTGAATAAACCAAAATATATAATCGTTCATCTCTACATTTCTGTGAGCTCATCAAGTTCTTAACGAGTTTTAGCTCTCCACCCATCAATCAATTTTATTGTATATTTAAAGAGCCCGACGTTTGTCCAGGGCATCTTCTAGTCAACACTCCTCAAAGCACATTTCTCTTGAAAATATATATAGGCTCATATAGGCTCAGCTTAGGCTGTGACAGGGAAAATGTGTGTTTGGACTATTTCGAGCACTGATTTGGTGGAGTCGACCAGCTGTTTATGGTATATTGATCCTCTAAGCCTGGCGCATTAAAATGTTCTATTCTAAAATAATAACAATATCTAAATATACATTTGCTTTTGTCCATGCAGTAGGTATTAGTCGGCGGATGTCGGGCAGCAAAGAGCACAAACGACAAGTTGGTCCAGGCGCAGGTCCAGGTTCAGGTTCAACCTTGGACATCATTTGAATAAGCTCAACCATCAGCTGCTGGGCGCGAGGCTCGGCTGGCCGCCTTCTTGGCAGGCAGCGCACGTGAGCACGTTTTCAGCGCTAAGGGCC
This sequence comes from Drosophila arizonae, assembly GCF_054131065.1. NCBI lineage: Eukaryota > Metazoa > Arthropoda > Insecta > Diptera > Drosophilidae > Drosophila > Drosophila arizonae. The sequence continues at coordinate 20,127,324 of NC_142922.1, read as the reverse complement.
ATAAAAAGCAGATTATCAGGCGACCGAGCTGCGACCCGACAGCTCACATTAAGTAGCAAACGGCGGGCATGGAGACAGTGGAGACAGTGGAGCAGCCAGCACACTGCCGGCAGCCAAGTGGCAAGTGGTAAGTGGCAAGTGGGGGGAGTGGCAAGTGGCAAGTGCAAATGAGCCAAATGCCGAGGCGCAACAAAATGCAAAGTGGATTTTTCATCATCATCTGCTGCTTCTTCATTTTGTCGCCTGCCTCCAGCCCGAATGGCAAACGCCAAAACATTTCAGTCGGCGCTCGCTGGCTCGTGCTTTGTTTGCTTTATAGCGCATTTCTATTCATTATGAGTAGTCGGCGGCATTGTTTAGCATTTCATTTATTGTCAGCCCGGTGACGACTGCTCTCTGCTCTCTGACAGACTCGGCGATGCCTGGGCCTGTCCTGTGGCTAGCTGGCGGCCGTTATGTCTGGGCTGATGGGCTCCTAATCGCTGGAGTTACACGCAATTAATTTTGCTTTGTAATTAACAAAACTTGGCCTGCTCGCACTTACTGGCATTTACTTCTATTTTGTTTATGTGTTTGGCTTTTATGGACATGGTCAGGCTTCATATAATTTATTAACGCATTGGCACATGAGCTTCGCAATGGCCAAGGCAGTGCTATGTGGCACGTTGATTAGTGGCGCCACTGCAGCAAACTGGAGTCCTTCGAATGGGTCTGCCCGCCGGCACAATGCCAGCCAATTTCAATTCCAATTCGAGCAGCTCCAGCAAATGGCTGCCCCGTTTCCAAATTGGCCAAGCTATATGTACGTAACAGGGCTGCAATAATAGCAAATGGCAATTACCGTCTATGAGTTTTCATTTTGCTGTTGGAATTGGCATTGGAATTGGAATTGGCATTGGAATTGGCATTGGCATTGGAATTGGAATTGGAATCGGCATTGCCTTTGTTGCTGCGAATAATGAAAATTATAAGCCACTTCCGAATTTCATTATCGAAATTAGATGTTGGCTGTCGGTGGTGGCGGTGGTGGCGGTGCTGCCGGTGCGGACTAACTGACGGTTGCGCCTGACGGATTTGCCGGATGTTGTGCTAATTTGTCAACGGCCGCAACGACGCGACGCGACGCCAATGACAAAGTGAAAGTCACTGTGGGCGTGGCCGCCGAGGCAGCCTCCTTTGCCTTGTCAAATTCAAATTGAGTCATTAAAAATTAAGTTCGCCACGACTTCCAGCCACAGCCACAGCCAGCACCACATCCACATCCAGAGCCAGAGTCAGAGCCAGAGCCAGAGCCACAGGCAACGCAACAAAGTTAACCAAATGATAAATAGCAAAATTAGATTTGACAGCCTCGCGTTGGCTTCGCTCGCACAAATTGCAGCATTCATCTTGATTACATTTGGCCTGAATATCTTAAGATTTGCCATTTCTGGCTCGCTGGCCGTAATTGCATTTTCTCTTCAGAGCTTCAAATCTTTGTTCGCAATCTGCTCAGATCTGGAAAATTCACTGCTTGCAATTGAATTGCACAGTTTCAGCACTCTCAATCAGGCTCAAGCCAAATAATAAATACTGCATATATGAAATGATATTTGCAGCATTCGCCCCAGCTCAAAACTGGGCTAATTACTCGCAGCTCTCTCGGCTGGCTCTGTAGAAGTAAATAATGAAATTATTTAGTCTGCAGCTTGGAGCTCGAGTCATCGTTCTTTGAGCAACTGCAGTCAACTTAACTTTGCATTAACTGCGATTTTAAAGTTTCTGTTTTGCCAGTTGCAGGGGGAGTGAGTGATGCATTTGCCACAATGTCTGTGGCACTTGGAAATATTTTGCTCATATTTCGCAGCCAGCGCACATGTTGCACAGGCAGCCACGCCCATGCGGCCACACGTCCCGTCGACTGCCTGCAAACCTCTTGCATTGTTCATCATGCAGGGGCTGCAGCTAATGTGGGAGACAGTCCTGCAGCTGGCGTGTTAAATCAATTGGGAGCTTGTTGCTGCCGTACTTAGCTCTTGCTTCCGCTTCCGCTTCCGCTGCAGCAGCCTGAGCTGCCCTGCGGCATCCACTGCCACGGCGCCACATGTGCTCCATTGTTGGGTCTTACAAGCCATTACTCAATTTTTTCTACAATGTGTTACAAAATGCGCTTCAGTGTCGCTTAAATTAAAGATAATGTATACTATATATGTAGCTGGAATTGAGACGATTTAATATGCATAAAAGCAATCTATTAGAAATACCTCTATTTAGTGGAGAAATTGATGATTAACTACTTCATATGTAAACTAAAACAAGTAAGAAGGCTCTAGTGGAGACTGCTTGACAGGAGATACCCTGAACCCTCCAATCTGATATGAAGGCCTCTCTCTCTCTCTCTCTCTCTCTCTCTCTCTCTCATGGTCACCTCCCTCTCAAGGTCACTCAAGGTCATTCTCAAGGTCACCGCCCCTCAAGGTCACCACCCTCTCTGGTCACCACCCTCTCAAGGTCACCGCCCCCTCAATGTCTACATGTTCTGAGATCGACGCGTTCATACATACGGACAGATTTACGGACAGACAGACGGAGAGGACAAAATAGACTAAGCTCGTCGCCCTGAGTCTGACACGCCTCCTTCTGCCTGTTACATGCTTTTAACAAAACCACTATACCCTGATTTCCCATTAATAATGGGTTCAGGGTATAATAATAATCATCTATAGCTAGGGTATCTGCACGTCTAGCACACCAAACAGCTCTTCTCATAAAGAGAACTAAAACTGAAATGGCAAACAGCTTCATTAGGCACAATCAAACCTTGATTAAGGTACAGTAAAACTGAGGGCAAAGCTGCTTAATGCTAAAGCGGCTTTAATGCTGGGGATATCTTTAAGGTTTCCTCGTGATTTAACTGAAACATAATATAATAGTATATGCTCTGGCACTGGCAATTTATATTCTGCGGCAGAAGTGCCATGCTTATTTATGCGCTCTTATTATATTCAGTTCGTGTTTCTGCTCTCTCGGTCCCTCCCAAAATAATGCACAAATATTCTCGAAAAACCAACAAAGCAGCAAAACGTTACCCACTCACACACACACAAGTCGAAATGTGCACAATAAAATGAAATGGATTTCTAAAAAGGTTCACTCCACGCTAAAAGGTAGCTCGACGCCGAGATCTGAAGGCCAATGGGAGTGGCGCATTCGTCATATTTTATGGCAATTTGAGAGTAAGATTTTAAGCTATTTGCTGTATTCATGCATTGCCGCTAACTCTCAAGTGCGAACGAGAAACTTACAATTTGGGCAGCTAAAAAACCTGAGGGAAACAACTTTACTTTAATATAATATAATGTAGCATATAATATAATAATATAAATAGATATTTCTGAGCATATAAACTGCTAAGAAATATGCAAATATCACATTGTGATTGCCAGATCCCATTAACAGAAACTGCTACTCCCTCACATAGCTCGGTTATGCTATTAAGAGCATTATGTTAACAACAGTGCTCAGCACTCCGCTAAATATGTTTACTTACTTCTTACCTATTATGTACGTGGATCCACACTACACAAAGACTTAAAGCTGCATACTGTCGAAGAGCAGATTGGCAGGCACACAAGCAGGTACAGTGACAGACTGTTGAGACACCGCAATCTACTCGCAAGAGGACTGTTACCTGCCAGACCTCTAAGAAGACTCAAACGGCAAAACTATTGGACAATAGTAAAACCTCCACAACTTAAAATCCCCATAACTCGGTATGGGGTTCGGCTCTATTATTAATTTACCTTCCCTGTGTTGTTATGGTTCTATTCTTGATGTACCGGTTCTACACTTAATAAATATAAAAAAAAAAAAAAAAACTTCTTACCTATGTACCTTCACTCCTTCCTCATTTTCCTGCTATCTTGTTCTAGTGACTAAAAAAAAAACCCCGAAGTTTTCTCATTCCCCATATCGCCACCTCGATGCCATCACATATAATAAATATATATATTGTAATAATCTTTGCAGTTCTCATTTTTCGCAGCTCTGATAGCCATCTCAGGTTTAATGCAGATTTCAATACCTGCAATTCAGTGGAATGCAATTGATTTAATATCCGAGCAGAGGTCTCTGGCTGTCAGCTCTTTGGCAGATGTCGCCGAATTATCGCGTATGTTTGCCGTGCACAAATGCCAGTGATTGCATTCAGATTTGCTGTATTTGTGTGTGTGTGTGTGACAGGATGCGGTTGCCGCTGCTGCCAGCCCGTGTGGCAGAATGCAACAAGCGCCAGTCAAACTGCACCACGCAATCAGTTGATTTTATTTAGCTATCAGCAAAGTAGCTGCCACTCAGCGCTGTGCGCATACATTGTAGACCGAACTCAAGTACACAAACACACACACACACACACACACACGCAGACAGACATAGTGTCGAAGAGGTACGCACACAAACGTTCGATAATGGTTTAGATGACATTGCGAGCTCTTGCCACACTCGCATACAGCATGTATTAGTTTGTGGCAACAGAAGCTTTGCGGCAGCAGAGCGTAAATAAACAAATACTCGCACTTAACAGCCACGGTGGAGCACGGCTCAGCCAGCGGGCGTGGCAGGCGACAGGTAATAAAATGCGCATTTGTGCACGAAATTACTGCACTTGGCACCGGCACCGGCATCGGCACCGGCACCGGCCGTAGCCTCTCCCATACGAAATCCCCAGCTGGCTACCCACATGCCCGTTGCACGTTGACTAAATTTCATTCTCTTCCGTTTTTAATGCTCTCCCAGCGGCCACAACGGGCCCAGAAGTTGTGCCGAGAAAAGTCCTATTCAATAAGCAGCCAGCGAGCCAACGGTGCAGACAACAGGATATACAACAAGATAAACGGAGTAGAGCTAAGTCGGTCAGTTACGACGTATAAGTAAGGTGAATCGAAAGGAGTCCAAATCGAAATTGAAATACATAAATAAAATGAATAACATTTAATATATCTGATAATGATAATATCAGTATGACATGAGAGTAGATAGGCTGGAAAATACGTATTGGTATTGGTTTTTGAATGTCTTATATGTAGGCAGCACCCCTACTGCAGTAGACAAAGAAAGAGCAGGTAGAAGCTAATAGCTGAATTGGCATGCCCCACCTGGGGGTAGTGCAGAGCCGGCAATAAATATGCACGAGCAGGAGAAGCAAGTCGCAGCACACTTAGCGCCCGACATGACAGAGAAGAGTTCTTAAAGTTGGTAGCATAAACAAAAATAGTTGAGCTGCTAACTGCTTACCCTGTCGGAGCAACAGACAGACAGAGAGACAGACTGGCGGACTGGCGGACTGGCGGAATGACAGGCAGACAGACAGATGCGCTATTCATTCTCGCGCTGGCAACTATTTTTATTGCATATTTTTGGGGCTGCGGCAAAATTAATTGCACTTGAAGTATGCACATTAAATTTAATGAGCTCGCGAACACCGGCACCCGACAGAGACAGAGACAGAGACAGAGACAGAGACAGCAGACACAGCAGAGGGATAGCAGGAGGCAGCAGGGAGATGGCAGGAGGCAGCAGCGCTTAGCTGCAATTAAGTTTAATTGTGACTGCAATTGCAGCTAAGCAGCCAGCCACGGCGAAGGCAGCTTGCGACGCTGCATGAGCTGTTTAACAGCTACTTAGCTGAATAGGATTCGCAGCTCAATTGTGTTGCACATGGCTCATGCGTCCGCGGCGTGGCACGTCGGGGCACGTCGCACACACGCAGCCGAAATTCACTCTAACTCGAGCCAGCAATAATGAAAATGAAGTATGTTTTTGCCATTCAACAAATGGAGTAATACAAAATTTTGTTGCATGCCAGGTGGCAGTTGCTATGGCTGCAGCTAGTGCTGCTGCTGCTGCTGGTGCTACTCCTGCTACTCCTGCTGCTGCTGCTGTTACTCCTGCTGCTGCTGCTACGGCTGCTGCTTATACTCCTGCTGCTGCTACTCCTCCTGTTGCTTTGTGTTTCACACCCACTCCTAACATACCTATAGAGGCAATCCAAATTTACTGCTGCTGCGCTCATGTGCAAACGTTCAGTGCGGCTCATTAACTATGAATGGCAATGGGGAGAGCATTTGTGGCCAGTGGAGCGCTGTAGGCTGCCGTGCGCGAGCGCAACAAATATTTCTTAATTTGCAACAAATTTCGAGCTGAAAATTCGCTTTGCATTTGCAATTTCCATTGTTGCCTGAACTAATTAGCAGCGCTGTGCCCAGAGGCAGGTGAAGTTCTTCACATTTTGCATAATCAAAAGCGTGTGCCGAGCCTTAAATGAATTTATTAATTTTGCAAATGCGCAATGCGTAGATGTGTAAAGTTGATTTCATTTGTGCAGGGACGTCGTCAGCAAAGTGAAAGCAGCTTTTGCCAATTACACAGTTTTTAATGTTTCTCTGTTTATTTAAAAGTTGGGCGATTTCCATTCATTTCATAATATACATACAAAAAATAATAATAAATGTTAAGTGTTAGCTTTTGTTGTGCATACCTAGCGCATTGCAGTTGACAGGTCAGAAGGCATTCCATCTCTATTCGCACATCATACTGCTCTCAATAATTTGTGTAAAGTGCATCCTCGTCACAAACCCTTAATTACTACGTAGAAGTGGCTGCTGATTTACGTTTTACGATTCACTTTATAACGAGCCAGTGACGGGGCTACAGCTTCATATGCTCTCAATTTCCGATATAGATATATGTATGTATATACGTGGTCATTCTGAGCGGTAGTTGTGTGTATGTGTGTGAAACCGTATCCTGATTTTATACCCTTGCAATCACTTGTATAGGGTTTATTGTTTTGCTGTTTTTTAAGATGAGTTAGCCTTAAATTGTTTAACTAACTTATTTTTGTAAAATAAACAGTCTAGTACTTCTTGGTCTTGGATCAACGTGATATAAAAACTATTTTTACCTTGTTCGATTTTTAAATTTTTGTTTCAGATTCTTGTTATAACTTGGGATAGTCTTCAAATGCTAAGAATCCTCTTAGACCAAAACTGAATACAATTTTAGCTATCGAATAATTTCTAGACATATAATTGCATTTATGATCCAGATCAACGTTTAAATTATAAGATGATCTAGACCTGAGATGTAATTGGGACTCAAGTGAGATAAGAGAGCAAATAAAAACTATTGGTTAATTTCCATGACTTCATATTCTAAGTTATGAGTCTGTTTTATTGCATGTTAAGTAAAAAAGGGTCTTCAAGTCGTATAAACACCAAGTCGGTATTTTTGGACAGAGAGCACTTCATCGCCATAGAATTTACATTAATCTCTTCTGCTGCCTCACCTCGTCATCTTCAGTTAGGGTATCTTGCAGTTGAGCATAATATTTGATACCTTTCAATTCGTTTACATTTGAGTTAATTGATTTTTGCTCTGGTCATCAAGCGGAATATATTTCATTTATTGCTTTAAATTGTTTATTCAATTCGACTTTATTTTACGTTATTTTGTTTGACGTTTGGTAAGTGCAGCGCAAACAGCAGCAGCCCGTCCACTTGTCCGTCAGTCAGCATTCAAAACAAATTAAATTCTTTGCAACATTTGCCACAAATGCGTGCACCACTCACACACACATGCGCATACGCACACAGATATATGTACATTAGCAGAAGAAAAGGGAAGACAAACAGTAAAGAGAAAATGTGGAAGCAGCCAAATAGTTTCCAAATTAAAGTTAGACCTGACCGAATAGCGGTCGAGCCAGGAAAGGGGCCAACTCTGGGTGGAGGCAACGTCATTAAAGCGATGCTAAGCATAGTTTCGCAAGGCGAAGCCATGCCCCAGAAGCAAGGCGGTCAAGAGGTCAATGGGCGAGCAGGAGCAGGAGCAGGAGCAGGAGGCGGGGCTGGCGATGTGTACGGCAGGAGCATTTTATGAGCGCTGAAACAAAATTGAAACTTTTTGATTGAATACAAACTGCAATCTCGCAGGAGCAATGAGTAAATGGAGCCGGTCCCTTCTTAAAGTTTACCCGAACTTCCACTCCGGTTACTTGCCTCGTCCTGCCCCGCCCTGCCGTAGCTCTGCCCCGTAGCATTCTTCTCTCAGCAAACTTAGTTTTATAAATTAAAATAATACAATAAAGATTATATGTATAACAGTGCAGGCAGTCAGGCAGATGCAGTCCTGGTATCCATAGATACAAACACACACACACACACGCACACAAATAGCTGAGCTAAGGCCATTATGGAAACTTATAGTAGAAGACATTTGCCATCTGTTGTTAGTGCCCAAACAAACTTGTCCAGCTACAACAAGTTTTTATTTTGAATCATCGAGCCAAGTTGACGAACATCAACATAAACAAGTAATAAACGAAAAATTTTAATAAATGAAAAATGTTTTCCAGAGATCCTAAATTATACAAATATTAGTCAGCAATTAGACACAAACAACGAAGAGCAATTTCTGAATGCGAATGCAAACAAAGGCCAGCTTCTGCTTTCTGCTTTTACGTTCGGCATAAATAAGTGTCACATTAATTAATTAATTACCGAAAATATGCTGACTCCTCTATCCAAATTTACACTCAAGCCCTTCTCAAAAGGGCTCTCGATGTGAAGACCGAAAATTCGCAACCTCAAATAAAACGCCACAAGCTAATTTGCGGTTCAGACCGAGCGGAGGCAGCCAAAGAGCCGAGAGAGAACACTTGACTGGGCAATACCCTGCCAATATTTGGCATGGCTTTTAAACTTAAAATGCGAAATTAAACCTTCAATACTTTGGGATCAATGCATAAGAGCTGCCTAGAGAGGGCCAGAAAGCGACAGAGAGGGAGTGAGAGGGGAGTTGAGTTGACTTAGTCCCTCGGCTGGGTTCGGCGACAACGCTGATAATAAGATAAACAGGTGAAAACATAATCCAATCAATTGCCGTCATTTAGGTGAAGTGCTCTCTAAAACTTTGCCAGCTGCCGCACAAATAACACAGACGCCTACATATCATATCATCTTTAAAACAGAAAACAGAAGACAAAAGCACAAAGTGCTGCTCAATTTAAGCGTCGGCAAAGTATGAAGCGATAATAAGTATAATAAAGACTGCCAAAAAGTTTCAAAAATGCCTGCAAAAAAAAATATATATATGTATATATAAAAAAGATGGAAAAAGTGGAAAAGGGACACAAAAAACAAAGCAAATGTCTAACGGGAAATTCATGTTGATGAAAAATGTTTTTCATGCGCGCCGCCATTCACATTGATGATAGAGTGGGCGGCCGCTCCCAAGAAGTGTGCGTGTGTCCGTGTAGCCATCAGTGTGTGTGTGTGCGCATAGGTTTAAGGACATACAAATGACTAGGCCAAAAACAAAATAGGCCCCTGCTAAAGAAAATGGCAACAGGGATAGCCCACGCAGCAGCAGTTACCAAAAAGGAAAAATACAGAAAACAAAGAGCAGCAACTACAACAACAACCACCCAGCCACAGCCAAGAGTCTCTCGATTGTAAAAGGCTCAAACGGCAGCATTCCGCTCAAAATGCAACTCACTCAACCGCACCCACATCCGGACAATGGAGCGTCGCGACGCTCTAACAGAGCAGGCAGAGCCCAACTGAGGCGCAGCAGCAGCCAATGTAAGCGCCGTAGCTAGAAATGTGTCACGCAACGACCTTGAATCTCACTCAGTGAGAGTCGAGCTGCTGCTCACCCAATTCTTGTTGGCTGCGGCTCGAGCAGAGTGATTGCTGTTAGGCTCATGTTAGCGTTAACAGCGCTCCGAATGGCTGCTCGCCGCTAACAGAGCTTGATCGGGGGTAACTGCAATTAACATACTTGCATTTCATAGGCAACTTTTAACAGCATTTGGGTTAGCGCTGCAAGCATTAATGTACTTGTTGACAATTACTTATGGAACATCTAATTTCTTATAATTACACACAGAATCTACATATTTTAGTGAATAACTTTAAGAGTGATTGACTAAAGCTTAACAAGAATAAGAAAGATTTTTTTTTTTAAATATAACTTTTAGCTCTTGCGCAATTACATTAAAAAAATAAACACAAAAATAATATATAATTACAAAAAAAAATTGAATAAAATAAAAATACAAAAGTAGGTAAATAGGGGAAAAAGTAAATAAAATTTTATGAAAATATTATTAAAAATAATTAAAAATGATATAAGTTATAAAAGTAAAGTAAAATAATTCTATATATACAGTATAATATATTATTAAAATTATTATTAATTATTAAAATGTGTTTTCTGTATTCCTATAAGAGCTCTACATATAAAAAAGTTCTAGAATAATTATTATACAATGTAAATAATATTATGCAAACTAAAGTAAACTTTGTTATTGTTGACTTAGTTTCACATACATACATAAATGCACACTGAAGGCTTTAGCATTATCTGTTAACTTCATTGAACTTTATGATATGGTATTTAATTATACGATTCGCGTGTTTTCAGCTGCCAGGTACTTCACTCATTTCCTGCTAAAAACTTGTAGACGGAAATGCCTACCTTCCGAGCTGCTCCACAGCTGCAAACGTTAGTTCTTTGCCTCAGCTCGCCTAAGCGTGCCCCGCCTCGGCGACATTTGGTTACACCTTGTTGACATGGTCTTTGACGCCGTGTTGCTGCTGCTGGTGCTGCTGCTGCTGCTGTTGCTGCTGACTTTGACAGTTTTTGCTCTCGCCCAAGGCATAATGCCTTATTAAACTTGATTGAGCGCAAAACTTCATTACTGCTACGTTTCCAGGTTTGCAGCTCTCGTTACGCGTTAAATTCTGTTTTCTTCTTCTTCTCTTTTATTCCGTGTCTTGGTACAGGAAATTTAATTTTTGCCCCATATAAACAAAAACGCAAAGTTCTGCAATGGGGCGACAAGTGCTTACAATTCATTTGGCCCTTGTTAAAATGTTTAAATAACCTTTTGCAGCTCCCGCTCTCCCTCTCCCTTTCCCTCTCTCTCTCTCTCTCTCTCTCTCTGCATGTGCAGCTGTCGCACGCCCGCTTCCAGGGATTATGTTAATCACAATTCTGCATTTGAACAAGTTGCTCAGAGCTGCGAACAAAAAGTCACAAGGCCAGCGCTGTTGCTAGTTTTGAAAGAACTTTTGCAAAAGTCGCTGCTGCAGCTGAAAAAGCTGCCAAAACTCTAAGCTGGAATTATAAAAGATGACTTCCTTCCTGGTAGTGTCCTTCGGCATTCGCATTCGCCTTTGCCTCTTTCTCTTTCTCTTTTTCTTTCTATTTCTTTTTTTTTCAGTTTTCCTTTCCTCTTTTTTTTCGTGTGCCAAATTCAATGCAATCTGCTGGCGACAGTTATTTCCAGGCCCTGCCCAGGCGCTGTCTCTTGGCATTCCATAAAAATATTGTAGCATAACTTTGGGCGCCTCGAGACGCCTTCGTGTAACAAGTTGTCTTCTATTAACGCAGAGCATTTTTCATTCGTCCAGCAGCGGCAGAGGCAGCAGCAGCGGCAGAGGCAGCGGCAGCATCAGCTGGCCAGCAAATTAAGCTAATGCAGCAAACGAAAAGCAGCTGCAACTGTTGCTTAATGGCCAGCAGTGGGTCAAGGGTGCTTGGGTGGCTGCCTGCTGGGGTTGGGATGGCACTCGTATTGTGGCTCGCCAGTTAGCTGTCAAAAATTGCTTATTGCCGCGTAAACGAAAATACCTCGAAGCCAATTTGGCAACCAAAGTCATCAACTGCGCACACGCACGCCTCAATAAATTCAATTTACACGAATTTGTAAAGGCATCGCGGACGCCTCCTGCCAAGCAGAGGGCGGCGTGGGCGGCGACCCATCTGCACCATCAGCACCATCAGCACGGCACCAGCTGCCATATAAAACAGACAAAAACTTATGCTCGCTGAAGTTTTGCAGGTGTGAACAGTAAGATAAACAGCGGCGGCCCGGAGCTGCCTGCCGTCGAGGTAGCTGGCTGTTGCAGGCTGAGCCACTGCCTCGGGCGGCAGGGCAGGAGGTGGGTGTGCGTGGAGTGTGGGGTGTGGAGTGTGGGTCGGCCTTATTGGCATCGACATGCATTAGCGGCACCACAAAAGTGAGCCGAGTAAAAGTCAAATATAACCGCACTAACCGACAACCCGGCCACGTCCGACGCATGTACCACAACGCCAATTTCAGCGGCAGCAGCAACAACAATAGCACAACAACAGCAATCGACGACGGCAGCAAGCTAAATTGCAAAAGAAAACTTTTTGTTTGCTTCTCTTGTTGTTGTTGTTGTTGCTGCAGCCCAGTCTAACACGGGGCAGGCAGCTGAGCGGCTGGGCGGCTGGGCGGAGCAGCTGCTGATCAGACCCATCGAGAGAGCACGGCTCTGCTGTTGTTTGTGTACGTGCAAAGGTGTAAATTAAATTTCAACGTCAGCACGAGCATTGCATGCCAATGTGACCCACAAACACACAGCTCTCGCATCCGCATCCACATCGGCATCCCAAACCCAAACGCCATTTCACTCCAAGTGATGCCTAAAGTGCTTCTGCTTGTGCTCGTTTACCTTTTCAAGTGTTACCTTTTCAGCAATCTGTTGCAGCTTGCGAATTGCTTTTAGCCTTTCCCACTAATTCCAGCTGCAGCCGTCTCCGACCCAAATTCACAATTCCATCGGCTCTGGCACTTAAATGAAATGAAATGCTTTTAGCTCTTCCAGCTGTGATGTGTTTTTGCTCTGATATTGATAATTTAGTCCCAGATTCCATATATATCTGTCAAATCGACTTATCTACATGCTCTAGCAGTCTCTTTTTCTTTAAAAATTTAATTTCTTAGACATTTTCTCATTGCCTCAAAACTTGAATTCGAATTTTGTAATTTGGTAAATTATGTTTCTCTCACACCTTGAGCTCGGCTGCCGGCAGTACTAGCCCACATTTGGTCCTCCTTTATCCTGTTTGCAGTGCTGTCTAGGACCTGGGGGCAGTTTGGTTTGCTGCTTTGGCTGCTTGGCAAGCGCCTTAGCAGCACAAAGTAATTTAAGCACGAAATGCCAGACTCCAGACTCCAGACTCCAGACTCTCGACGCTCGGCTAGCAACAATGGAATTTAAATTATGCACTGTCGCCCCAAAGGATGCGCGCACACAACAAAGGCGCGACACCAAAAAAAAAATGGAGCAAAAGCGAGAGCAACAAAAGCATAAAAATACACAAAAGTCGACCAGATGATGTTTTCGTGCTCAAAGCGAACGAGAGCCGATTGCATGTACTTTGCTACTTTGAGCTGTAGAGCGCGAATTTGCGGGACCCGGTGCTCAGCGAGGTGCTCAGCGCCAGTCGATAAACTGCATGCGTGGGACAGGCTCATTGAATGCCATTAACTGTTCCATACACTCGATTTCCATACGCACCGTTGTCCCGTTGTCCCGTTATTCCCTTGCCCCATTGTTGGGCTGAGCCCAGCCGCCTTGCTGCGGCTTAACAATGAACTGCTGACGCTCCATTATCGATGGCGCATTATGACCGCAGCTGCAGCTCCAGTGGCCCGCATTGATGAATGGATCCATGGGGCTGCAGCGGACCGAGTGGTCAGCTGCGTTGCCCCGAAGCGCCTTAAATGTGCTGTAATTGAAATGCATTTGGGCGCAGGCGGACAAGTGCGCAAATGAGCAGGCTGCGGCAGGCTGCAGCAGGAGCCGAGCAGCTGCTGCTCATTAGCATGGCCCAGGTTGCCTGTGAAGATATTCGATCTGCAGCTGTCGGCTATTGCGGCTTAAGGCCCCACAAGCCAATTTAATTGGCTGCTATTGCCAGGAAACCGCAACTGCGCCCGTTGCCAGGCAACAGACGTGACAGTCTCGTGCCTCGTTTTGGGGCACTAGTCGAAGAGCTTCCTGCAGCTGGACAGGAATCTGCTCACTGTGTGTGTGTGTGTGTGTGGCATGAATTGTTCGCATATTTTCGCTATAGTTCATAAAACATAACCAGTTCAAGCCTGAAATGAGCATGTGTGAGTGGGTGTGCGTGTGTGTGTGTGCACATGAGCACGCACTCATGCAACTCTCGTGTGCACCATAAAAAATGGACACTTAAATTGCTTAGGAAGCGTGCCAGGCGGTGTCTTAATTTTCCGCAGGATGTGCGCAATATCAAAAGCAACATTTGATAAATGGTACATGGTTCGCTCATACGACCAGCACAATGTGTGCAACAGTGCACTGTAGTGTGTGTGTGCGACTACTGCAAAGGACAAAATGAAAAGAGAGAGCGTGTGCATCTGCATATGTTACCCTTGAGTATTTATGAGGAATGCTTAAATATGTGCAGTATTTTTCGATAGCTGAAGTGAGTTTGCAAATCTGCGTGGCAAAAGAGAAAGCTAAATATAAATATGTAAATATGTAAGTATGTAAATATATAAATATTTGTATTGCTTGTATCATTCCTCAACACGAGTTAATTTAGTTAAAAGTTTCGTCTCAGCCTTGTTCAACATAAATCACATAATTACACTTCTTGTTAATAGCTTTGCCCGTAATTGGTATTTATGTCTCTATGGCACAGAGCCACAAGAAAGTGTCCTCCTAGGCACACATACATAGGCCTTAACACGCTGTGCTCGTGTTGAGCTGAGCTGAGCGCGCTCAAGTTTTATTTACAAAATTACAAAATTATGCCAGCCCGGCTCTATTTATAGATTTATGTCTCTCAGTCCGCTATTCAAATGATTCGTAAGGACTTGCACGGTTGCTGTGCAGCTTTTTGCTATGCTAAAAAAAAGAAGCAACACATCTGCCAGCCGCCCAACTCATCTGGGCTGCGCTGAAGTTGAAATGTAATGGAATTATATTATAATTTGTATAATTCGTGGAGCGCTTCATTGGAGCCGTATGCAAATGGAAGCCTAATGCGATTAGTCGACAAGTCGGTCAGGACTGTCAATAAGGCGGGACTTTTCAATTAATAGCCCATTTGCGGTCGACCTCAAAATGTAATTAAAATATGCGCAGGATTAATAGGGCCCAGACCAAATGGGATTATGACATATTTGCCTCTTCTTTTCTTTATTTATTTATTTTTTTTTTAATATCTGCTGGGCATACACAATCAATATTAATCGTCCATTAGTGTTGCCTTTGGCTCTTGCAGCATAATTCGGAAAATTGATTCAGCGCCGCCTGGCTCATTCCGCATTCCTCTTCACATTTGTCGCGGCGCGCTCTGCCGAAAAAGTTGCGTCCGTTTGTAACTTTATGAAGTGACAATGTTTTGCCCAGACACGCCCAGCGCCTAGCTGTTCAAATGACAATTGAGCTAATTGCATTTGTCGGCAGGACGTGCCCCGAGCACTGCGCCAGCAGCTGCCACGACCTCAGAGCATAATGATGAAAGTTGTCGCTGTGTGAAAAGTTTCGGATTTTTGCTTCATTCCAGCTAAGTAAATTAAGCACTCGCCGAGATATTTATCTTCATTTCAGCTGTCCAATAGAACAATAGCGGCCCAAAGAGTTAAGTTTGTCAATAATAAACACAACGGAATAAAAATAAACGGAGTGGGTCAGCAAGCCTTTTTTACAGCTTTGCCTTTGGCTGCTTTTCAGGTATATATATAAATAAATAAGCCGATTGCTGCTCAACGTTTTGCTGATGGCTGTTGGGGGACCGAAATGGGCCACGGCGACTTTGAGTGGGCACCTGAATGAAAGAAGAGAAAAACAAAATCAGATACAAACTGCGAGTCGAACACCAAACGAAACAGAGGGACAATAAATGGGGCCAAATGGCTCTGGCCAAATATGAATTGCCTGAAACATGAGAGAATAGAGACAAAGCATCGCATTTCAGAGTAAATAACGAATCAATGCCCCATTCACATGCACAGCCCATAGTCAAAGTCAATTATGCCAGAAAGATACTCTGAAAAAGCAGCCCTAATTATGAATGAAATACTCTGTATTGACATACCCAGACAGAGCTCTGCTCACATGCGCGCATGAATGACAAGAATCGAATATTGCGAAAGGGAAGGCATGCGTCACTGAGCCCAGTTAACGCAGCACAGAGAAAAAGGGAAAAGCCTACCCGTGTGGCAGAGACGCTCGCGTCAACACAAAGCAAACGACTTCTGAAAGGACAGCTGAGTGGGGACATATTTCAAATACAGCCAAGTAAACACACATATTTGTCGAATAACGAGTCAATACACTCCAGTCTAGACTGCCATTGATACCCTGTATACTCCGGCACAGAGCTGGGGTCGTAGATTACCAGCGTAAACATAGAATGTTGTATGAGTTTTAGTCGAACATAAAATGATATCAATCGATAGCTGTTATCGTTGGCTCAGCTTGTTGCATACGCATGGCAGAGTTAGATATACCCTCAGCACGCCCGCATATAGGGTGTGGCGCATAAAAAGGGTATCCCGGAGAGACCTTTCCACTAACCCGAGCATTTATCTGGTCGAGTGGAGAGCAGCTAAAAACCTCTTACGAAGGCTGCGAGAAGACATAAAACAATAAATAAGAGCGGAGCATAAATATGCCAAGAGGTGTCATTAAAGCTGCTTCCGGCCATTCTGGAATCTTTAAAAGGATTCCTCTTTTGATTGTTGCCCGATTTCCATTTATATATTTATGTGCATAGCCAATGAGTCGTATGTTTTATTAACATAAACAGATTGCTGCTGCTCCTCCTGCTGCTGCTGCTGCTCCTGCTGCTGCACATATCAGACTCTCAAGTCACAAATAATTAACAGCTCCTGTGTCAACAAGATGAGCGTGAGAGCGGAAGGGCCCGCAGGATGCCTGCAGGCCTTGTGGCCGACTGCCAGTCGTGGAGCGATAATCTGTTTAATGTAATTTGCAATTTATATAAAGCGATTGAAATTTTATTGAGCGCCAACAGTAGCCAAAGGAAAAATGAAGAAAGCAAGCGAAGCCAAGGTCCGCCCTGCTGTAGCTTCTGCTTCCGCAACATTCCTGCTTCGGAAATAATTTGATGGCGGCGCACTCGACGTATGCATACATATAGGAATATTACATACACAATGTACGTATGTGTGTGTGAGTGTGCACATGCCATCATAATAAGCAGAATGTAGCTAGAGGCTATTTATTCAGGGGATGAATAAGTTAGTGCGCCAGCCCCGGCCACATCGATTTCTTGGCAGAGGGAGTATGCGGGATATGTGAGCGTGATTTATTCATTGTGAAGCGCAGTGCATGCAAATTTAAGACTTCAATTTGCAGCGCCTGGCAATGGCAGCAACAACAGCAAAATGTACTTAAGTGAAATATGAACATTGCCGTAAACATGTTCATAAGTTTGCATTGCATCGCATCGGAAAATGGAAAAATAGCTGCCATCACGTCCTGTTGCACATGCGAGGCGCAGTCTCATCCATTGAGCAGCTGCTGCCGCCACCGACAGCCCCTGCTCTAAGTCACTTGTAATCAAGTTTCTCTATCGATGCGCATCATTTGTTTTCCATGCGACTCAGATTGTGCTCGATCTGCAGCGGGCTCGTCAGGCACTCAACGTCCGGGCAAGGGCGAACCGAAAGAGGCTTAAAAATAATATTATTCGCATCAAATATTAAACGGGCAACCCTTTTACGGCATCCCGGCCCCCGATAACGGAAGAGCTCCATTTTTACATTAATATTTACCTCATTCAATTAATTATTCTTAAAGGGCAGCAGCTCCGGCATTGACGCGCTTTAACTTTCGGTTTCTGGCAGTCACGCCCACATAAATACAGCCCGTGGATGCAATGTTGACAGTGCATGACTCCCATACACAGATCAGCCAGACATTTCGACTAAATGGAAAAAACATAAACAGACGCAGCGCAAATAAAGTATTAAAATGTTTTATAAATATTCAAGCTGCGCTGGCTCCTGTTATTGCTGGCATGAATTAAGAAACAAAAAAGAAAACAAATTCAACTTGCCTGCGCTATCTCTGTTCAGCCACGCCCACCAGCCCACGCGTTAATTGAATTAAGCGCAGAGCGAAGCACGGCGATTGTCAGCAGAAAAAACTTTGTATAAATTAAAGTTGAGAGCGTGTGACACAGAACACAGAAACGATAATATAAACAAATAGCAATGCATGTGCCATAAGTTGTGGACTATGAGATACCCTGTACGGCAGTGGAGCTGAAATAGGAGTAGAGTCTGCTGAGCTGACTGCATTTCAGTTGGGCAAGGGAGAAGGGACTACAAAGTTGCATAAACAATATAAATACATATAGATATAAATATATATAAGCAATACAAATATGTACATATATACAATTTAACAGCACAAACAAATGCTGAATTGGTATTTCAAATTTCTCACCAAGTGACAAACTGAATGCAAATTTATTTTTAAATAAAGCTGCACAAAAGTCAAATTGGTTCAGAGAGTCCTTTTCTTTTCCTTTTGTTTGCCATTTGCCTTTGTAGCGTGGCTTATGCTTGCTGCTTTTTATGGGCCAATAGGGCTTTGAGGAGCCGCCGGGCTGGGGTGACTGATAAGCAAAAGGGTCGCAATTAGCCGATGCCTGCGCCGTGTTGAGTCCAACAAAGCTCTTTGGCATTGGAGCACGTTCTCAATTCGCTATTAGGTTTCATTGGACAGCAGGAGCAGCAGGAGCCCTTTACGGCTCTGCTTTGTTCGGCCCGGATTTCAGAGCTCAGGCGGGCTGAGCGGGACTGGGCGGGGCTGGATCAAATCGTAGAACTTTTGTTCATTCGATACGCATAAAAATCAAACTACAATTAGAAACAGACTCCGAGTCACTCCCCAGAGTGAGGCTATTAAACGAAAGCCCAGACACACACACACACACACATAGTGAGTGATTGCCTGAGGCTAGTAGAGACTTTGGCTTATAATGCTTATGCAGCAGTATATGAATAGCCGGCAGTGGACCTCGGTCAGCTGGACAGATGGCATTGTTTGTTTGCTTTGTCTGAGGCAACGTATCAAATTATCTATTTACGTACAGGACTAGTCATGTATTTACAGCTTAACTAACAGCAGGATAAACATTCGGGGCTCAATCAAACTGCTGCTGGCAGTCGAAAATATATATTGACCAAGTCGGATGGGCCATAGTTTGTCGGTTTGTTGGCTCGCATTGTTGGCCTCTTTTGTGATTTATTTGGCTAAGCCGTCTCAGAGCCAAGCAGTCCAAGAAATCCTGCACACAAATAATGCCAAAGCCTCAAATGCTAATCAACTCCAGTCCGGCTATGCATTGAATACAGTGTGTATGCGTATGTATGTATGTATGTGTATTAGATTCACCGCTGGACACTTCATTTGCCATGGAGCCGAAGTGCCGTGCCGTGTATCATTCCACTGGACGAGACGCACGAGCGCGCAGCCGAGACGCCTGCCAGATTCCTGCAGCCTAGGCGACAGCCGGTTGACACATGCGGGTCATCGGGCAAACGGTAGCAAAATGGGAAACACGCCCCCTGGGTCGGCTTAAATTTTTAGTGCAAATGAGTTAATTAGCTGATTTAGTTGAAGCTCCTTAAGCGGCCACAGCCTTATTAATCACCTACATAAGCACTCGAGGCATAACACTGGGCTGTGATCACCCATTTGGTAGGGCTATAAATTGCACATCATTATTTAAATGTGAGCACACACACACACACACACTCGCACACTCGCGCACTCGCGACAGGCACAGACATGTTCTAGGCATTGTAAGCTGATTGCGGCCACGCCCACACCGCTCGACTGTCGGCGTCTGTGGCATGTTTCCTGTCGCTCATTAAAATTCGCATTCAAACATTTTACAAATGAGCATTAACAAACCTTTTACGTGGGCGTCTTTAATCACACGGATTTTGTGGCCACACGCAGCACATCCCGTTCCATTCCATTCCTGTCCAGGTGCTGCTGCTGCTTCTTAGCCATGTTTATGTTTGTTTGATAAAGTTCCCTTGGCGCTGCCTGAGTGTCGCCCTCAGAGATGCCGGCGCATAAATCGAGCGGAAGCGCATGCATAATAAGAGCCGAGTTCCGAGCTCCGAGCACCGCAATGCTTATGGCCTACGGCCAATTGCCAAGTGAGCCGCACTCGTATTGACCATGGCCATGAACTTTATTTGTGCATAGCCCAGCTAGGATTACGTAATGAAGGCACTGCCAGACAAACGTCTCAAAATGAGTTCACACAGTGCCTCCTGCTGCTTGTCGCTCGAGCACTTGACATTGCCCATCATCGCCGAGATGAGCGCGTCCTTGATGGGACGTGGGCGTGCGCGAGGGCGTGGGCGTGGGCGTGGACGTGCTTAAGCTGCTTAAAGTGCAGCAAGTTAGGCAATTTGCATTTGCAATTCGTAATTTTTGACCATGACGGGGCTGTCGTTACAGTGATTACCAAAGCGCTAAGCTGAGACTGCGACTCCAGAGCTGAATGGGTCTTCAAACAATTGGCGGGCAAAGTTTTTGTTTGGCTGGGACAAAAGTTTCATTTGGTCGCCTGGTGTAGTTTACACCAGCTAACCGCTGCCGTCAACGAAATTTTAACTTTATTTAGAACTCATTAAAAACTTTTGCATAATTGCATAAATTTGCAAAGTCAATGGAAAACTTTAGGTAAACGCGTCGCTGCCCAAGACAACAGCAACAGCCGCCGCCGCCCACCACTTCGAGCAGGGGGCGCGGCAGCTGGCTGTTAACTGCAAGTATTTAAGCACGAATTTATGTTGTACGGCAACTGCGGACGTAGATAACCAAATTGCCTAATCAAATTTCGCAACTTCACAATCTCCCAAAGATTCGCCAGAGTCAAAATCAAATTTCTCAGCAACTGCTGCAGACATAAAACGTAAATCGGTTGGCATCGAGAAGTTTCGTTATAGCATTTCAGCACTGTTAAGCAGAAAATGACATCAAAATTTGACTGTCAGTGCTCTTAGCTAAGACTCGAATAAATCAAGTCAATTGTAATCTTACGAATATCTGTTGCAGCCGAGCAATGCTGTGCAGTTTCTTTAGTTTATTTAGTTACAAGTTGACATGTACATACATAGTTATGTATGTGTGTGTGCCCCATGACAACAGCATCAGTGCAAAGCTCTTAACAGCAGTCTCTTCTGAATTAACATATTCTTATTAGCTGATGTCAGCACCCAAAGCTTTCTTAACAGTGCCCAACAATGTTACTCAGTCGTGGTGCCCGACTAACATTAAAAGCTTTTCTAGTTTAAAGCTCAAACTGAGTTTCTGAATGTGCTGGGATTGGGATGCAATTGTTAGCAGATACTTAGCGAATAACTTTATGCAGCTTTTATATAGATAGAAATAGAGATTTATACACTAATGCATAATCAGGATATGTGGAATTCGCGCTAGTTAACAGGAGAAAAACAACATGAATTACTAGTTTTGTAATATTAAAACTCTTCTTCCCCTTATGCCGGCTTCTCCTTCTACTGATCTTCTATTAATATGACACCATTCGGAATGCAGGAGTCTGGAGAAGGGATCACACTCAAGACTAAAAATAATTAAAAGAAAAACTAGCATATCGAAATTTTATCTGATTATTGTGAACTGAATTATCACTTAATAACTTCCAAATTGTAATTGCGAGGCTTTATATAAAACTTACAAATCTATATCTATTTTCGATATTATACTTAAATGTATTTGTACAAAACATTATGCTTAAGCAATGAAGATGACTTTCAATTGTTTCTGCACCCGAGCTCTGACTTAAAATACTAAATTTACCACAATAAGCTAAAGCCTAAAAGTATGCTAATGCCTGACATACGCTTACGCTCTGCCCTAGAAATAGACCGACGAGTCGGTGGAAATGGACAGCGACGTGCCCCGCGGCGCCGCCAGCTTGGCCACCGACTGCGAGCGCTTCTCGAAGCAGCTGAACGTGTACCAGTGATCGTTCATGCCAAACTGCTCGGCGTCCTCCAGGCTGGCCGGCAGCGTGCGATTCAGTGTCTCCGGCAGCAGCAGCGTCAGGCAAGCGCCCAGGAACGAGATCACGCCGAGGATGATTTCCGGCAGCGGCGAGAACACCGAACGCGTATCCAATATGTACACACTGAGGAATGTGAAGGCATAGCCCATGACATGCACCGCGCCCACGCCCTGGCCCCGCACACACGTCGGAATCAGCTCCGTGGCGTACTGGGCGCCCGAGTTGTAGGCCACCGTGACTCCAAAGCGCCCAATCACCGAGAGCGTCACCAGCACAGTGGTTGCTGTTGGGATGAGAAAGTGGAGATGAGATGATGCAGTGGAAGTAAGATGTGAGAGTGGGAGAAAGTGAAGTAAAGTGGTGGATGAGATGATACAGTGGAAGTAAGATGAAGTGAGAAATGAAGTATGTAGAATAATTAGTTAGACATATTTAAATATCTAATAATTAAGAGGCAGAAACTCAACATATGTCGTGCAGTGAAAATTACTAACTAAAAGTTATTAAAGCTTTAGCAGAGTTTAAGTAAAAACTCAACTAAGAGTTAAGTAAATAATACATAGTTAAGTAAATAATAAGAAAAGGCAAAGAAACAAATATTTTTTGGGAACTGGTTTGCCAGCATTAAAGCCTTGCCTCGACTTACTCTGGTTGCTGGCTGTGCCTGCGGCGAAGAGAACAATGCCCGTTACCGAGATGAAAATGCCACTGAGGAGCAGTGTGATGGAAGTCATTGCCTTGCGTCCGATGCGATCTTGCAGAGCAATGATCAGCAGGCAGGCGGGCAGAATTGTGGTGGCGCTCAGTGTGAACATCAGAAATGGCGAAATGCCAAGGCCTTGGACGTTGCGAGAGACGGCATCGTAGCACAGGGTGATGACCATGCTGGGCGAGGGCGAGGGCGAGCGCGAGATAAAATCAGATTGGGACTGCAGTGGGCCGAGAGCGGGCTACTCACGATTTAAAGAACAGTATGAAGGTGTTGCGGCGCAGTCGGGGCGTCTTGAAGAGTCCCAGCATATTCTGCTTGCCCGTCTGCAAGTTTTTCTGGCTGATTTTGCAGTCCTCGATGAACTGCTCATAGACGCTGTCATCGATCTGGCGGCCATTGATCTTGGCCACGCGCTTCAGACAGGCCACAGCCTTGTCGTACTTCTGCTTCGAGATCAGCCACTGGGCGCTCTCCGGCACCACGAAATAGAAGAGCGGCACCAGGCCCAACGGCAGCGCGGTGACAAGTAGAAAGGTGCGCCAGTTGCCCACGAGCACGGCTATCCAGGGCACGCCCATGGAGCCCAGGCAGTAGAAGACGCCGATGCAGATGCTCAGGCCCAGAGTGCGCATGGATGGACGCATGTACTCCATGACTGCAAAATCCAATTGAGTTGTATTTCATTCTTCACTCAAATCCTTCCACTCACCTAGAATGTACATCATCAGAAAGTTGGCGTCGGTGGCGAGTCCAGCGATGAATCGGAAGACGCAGAAGAGCGCCAGGTTCTTGCTGAGGATTGTCAGCAGGTTGCCCAGCATGCCGATGATGTTGGCCAGGATCAGGATGGGCAAGCGACCGACTTTGTCCGCGAGGTAGCCCAAACCCAGGGTGCCCACCACGGAGCCCACGAAGAACATGGACTGGCCCAGGCTCAGCTTCCATGCATTTTGGCAAATCCAGTGCATTTCGTTGCTGAAGCTCTGGTAGCCCATGTACGGCTCATAGCGGTAGCTGTGGCACGTCGCAGGGTGGCTCGCGTTGGTGCTCAGCGGCTGGCAGCTGGACTCGCTTGGTGTCGGTGCTGTCGGGTCATCTGCACACCTGAGCGTGGGAGGGCTAAATATTGAGTATACGCCACGTTATTTGCTTGCATTCAATACACATACCAATACTTGGGCACGATGCTGATGATCGTCTGGGAGTAGTAGTGCATGGACGAGAGCAAGTTGATCAGCGAGAATAGCAACAGCATCAGCCACTGCAGCCGCCCAAAGTCGCCGCACTTCTCCAGAATTTTGTCCACCTCGAGCATTGTGCTATCGCCTCTGTGCACTGCAATCTATTCACGCTCCCACTTATTGCCTCAAGTACCTCTGTCTGCACTCTGCCAGCAGAATGAATAGCTTTATTCTCTGAACTTATCCCTGGTAAGCCAACGGCCGCACTGTGTCACAACACTCTTGGAATATGCCTTACATCTTACTCAATTTAATTTGCCTCAAGATTCCTTAATTAGTGCAGTCAATTATCTTTCTCTTTGTCGTATCATGACTCATCTTTGCAAATAAAGAAAAAATAAATAAAGTCCATAATTTAAGTTGAATTTTACTGATTGATTTTACTAAGCTGTGTGGCACAGAGGATTTGCTTTGCCTTCAATTGTTATCTATAGAAATTTTGCACATATTCGTAAGGTTGTTGACCTACGATATTGTTGCAGTTGGAACTTCGTGCTTTGTACTTGGGTTGATAAACGTTTGAATTGACTTAGACACAGAATCCCAAGATTATTTTCATTGATTATGACACTCCATCATCTAGTCAAAATATTCATCTTTTGCTAATTACAAAACAGAGATAATTTAACAAGAAAATATAATTTTTTAAAGTTGTTAATATCTTACTTTAAGCTATGAACTCCTCTGCCACATATCCGATTGGAACTGACTGTAATAACACTTGTTAAATCAAGTTTATCTGCTCGGTAATATTCAAACTTTGTTACGTATGGAACTTTGTATGACTGGGCCGACTTATCGAATCGCCACTTGAATAAGAAATGGTTACGTGGATCGTATTTTGCTTCTCGCACAGAAATCGACGATAAGAAACAGATTTTCTGAAACACATCTAAAACAGCTGAGGGCTGTTCGAATTGAACCCGCACTCGGGAGAGGCCGCCACAGCTGCTGCGTTGATAATTCGATCAGAATACTTGAAACGCGAACTGCAGCACGCCGAAGTCAAGTTTGAAATGTCGAATGGTCGCGCACGGACCCGAACCCGGACCCAGACCCAGACCCGGACCCGGCCGACTCTCAGCCGAAAACAAATGCATTGCATTGGATGTGACGCTGTTTCGTTTGAAATAGATAAATATAGATTTTGTCCGTTGAAATTGGCGAGCTCGAAATTATTTAGCATGCGATGCGATACGTTCACAGTTATTATATAGCTAACAGTATTTATGCGTGCGTATCGCTCGGTGTCGACTCGACAATTTAATGCCGCCCACCCGCTGCATTCTTTTCATTTGCAAACTGTCAAGGCCGAGTAAACAAGCTGTTTGCAAACAAAAAATAAGATGCAGGCATTCATTTGTTGATCTGATAATAGCAATATATATATATGAATATAATTGTAAATGCTTTTCTATACATTTTTATCATCAGGTCGGAACCTACCGACTGCAGGATACCTATTCACGGTCCACACGCTGACAGTCTCTAAATATTTCCAGGCACTAATTTTTCCGATTTGCCCAATTTGTATATATATGTATATAACTCTAATCAAACAATAAAGTAATTTTGTTGTTAAATATCGTTCACCTGATTTGTGCAGGCTATCAATAAGAAAAACTTTACCAGTATCAGACTCGCCTTTGTACTCTTAAAAACCAATATACTCATCTCAATTGCATGAATGAGTACAAAAATGAACTCAAAAGGTTCGCTATTCCCATTATTGGAAAGTCACTTTGAAAGTCAATATAATGAAATGGAATGTGATACCCAAATCTCGTCTAGATCTTAGACGAACGGCTGCATCCTTTCGATAGGAATCGGATGATTCGTATTAGTTAAAGTAAGAACTTTTCAGCAGTAAGAACTTTTCAGTTATTTTAAAAATTATTGAACTTTGCTTAGTTATTTATTTCGGGCTGCTTTTTGCTGTTCCGGCTCGAAATTCTTATTCTAATGTTTGTGTTTGTTCAACTGAGTTGTTAAAATACATCCAAAAGATTTCGTGATAGTGTTCATTCGTGTCAATATAATAATATTCGTATTTAAACAGGTGTCACTCACAGTAAATATGGAGTTAATTTTCGGTTGCCTTCCTCGATTATTTGAAAGACGGTTAAAGATTTACAAATGTCAAAATAATGGGAAGTTTAAGTCACGGCACTGTTTACAAATAATCTGTATAATCTTAAGCAGTTAATATTCAGACTTATCATATAAGAGCGGCTGGTCCGATATTCAATGAAACTACACATATTGACTGCCAGCACACAATACATACATAGTATGTGTGTGCCCTGAAGACTGCAAAGCAAGTTTCAACTTAGGAACATTAAATTGTCGTCGATGAGATTTTTTCTCGCTTGGGACACAGGGAAAAGCACTGGCCAGGCTTGACGAAAATTTCCGCCTCCGCCAGGTTTTCCGGCAGCTTTCTGTAAGTCGGAAAATAGTAATTTGAAGTGAATAATTAGTATAGAGGTGAGCAGCGCACCTGTTCAGAGTTTCTGGCAGAGTTAGACAGAGGCCAGCGCCGATGAACATTAAACAGCTTATGAATATGGATGGCAAGGGCTTATAGAACTTGGCCAAGTAGATCACGTAGAAGACCAGCGAGTTGGAGGCCAGGCCAACGACGTGTATGTTGGAGAGAGCTCGCCCCCGTACGCTGGTCGGTATTATCTCGGCTGCGTATTGGATTTCCGCATCGTAGGAGACCGTCACGCCGTAGCGACCCAGGCCAATCATGACGGCCAGCAGGAGCGCATTTTCCTTCGGGTCCAGGAAGGCAATGAGGAAGCCCGTCACTGTGGTTATGATGCCGCCCACCAGCAGCGCGCCACAGGCCATGCCCTTCCGTCCGATGTTGTTTTGGAGCAGCAGAATGGTCCAGCCCGCTGGCAGGTAGTTGATGGAGGTGTAGGAGAACAGCTTGAAGGGCGAAGTGCCCAGCCCCTCCATATTGCGGTTGATCACATCATAGGAGAGTGTAATGATGACGCTGAATAGAAACACATCATCAAGAGCTGGCACTAGGAGCTCACCAGCTAGAACTCACGATTTCAGCAGCAGGGAGAGCGTGCAGCGTCTCAGGTGCGGTGTTCTGAACATGCCCATAAAGGTGTCCTCATCGCTGGTCAGCTTGAGCTCCTCGTTGCCCTTCTCGCGATAGTACTTGACGAACTCGTCGAACACAGAGTCCTCCACCTGCCGCCCGTTGAACTTGGCTACCCATTTCAGGCACTGCACGGCCCGCTCGTACCGCTTCTTTGTGAGCAGCCACTGGGCGCTCTCGCAGATGAGCAGCGGGTAGGCGAGCACTCCGAGAGCGGGCAGCGAAGCCAGCCACAAGTAATGCCGCCAATTGCCTATCCAGATGGCCAGCCAGGGGGAGGTCATCAGGCCGAAGCAGTAGAAGAAGGCGAGGATGATGTTCAGTCCAAAGGTGCGGCGCTTGGGACTGAGGTACTCGAATACTGACCACATGTAACCGTATGTTCGTATACTGTCATACAAGACTGTAGTCGAGATACTCACCCAAAATGTACATCAGATAGTACATGGTGTCGGTGGAGAGTCCGGAGACAAAGCGGGAGAACGCAAACAGTGGAAAGCCATAGACGAACGAGGTGAGAAAGTCTCCCGATGCTCCGGCTAATGTGGCCAGCAGTAGCGCCGGCAGACGTCCAATGCGATCCGACAGATTTCCGAATATCACAGTGCCCACAACGGAGCCAATGAAGAAGAAGGACTGTCCCACGGCCGAGTGATGCGACTTGTCACAGACCCATTTCAGCTGCAATGAATATTAGCCAATTTCGTAGAGTCTTGAGCGAGAAGTTCTACTCACCTCAGTGGTGATGCTCTCGTAGCCCTGCTCTCGCATGAATATCCAGTTCTGGCAGTGTCCACTGCTCGCTGCGACGCCAGTGCCATTGACCACTGCCTCCAGCAGGGTGCAGGACTTGTGAGACACGTTCGCGTATATCTGGCGAAGATCTGAGGAGTTCAGATTCTTAAGATCGTCATGGTAGCACCTAAACCAAGCGCACTATTAAATACGGCTCGCGAACCGAATCTCTTCGCCTTACCAGTGCTCCGGAGTGAATGTGATCAGAGTTTGCGAAAAGTAGTGCAGCGAGCTGAGTATGTTCGTATAGCCATAGAGCAGCAGGATCACATGCTGAAAGCGCCCGAATGCTCCACAATTCTCTAGTACGCGGCTGAAGTCCATGTTCGCATTGGCCGGACATCTACTTACAAGTTTCATTTATGGACTGACCAAATGCGCCGAGAGTTGCCGCTTAAACACTCAATCAGCGCCGTAAAATTACAAGCGAGCTATCACTGTGGCACATGTTTTACACTAATAAAAACAGCTGACCCACTTTGGCAACACAGCGTCAACTGCTTTCATATCCATGGGATGGGACTCAGGCAGTTACAATATTTTCTAGGGCATCATAAAACATATTTTTCCATTCCACTCATTTCCCAAGTCACATTACATCGCCAATAAGCATTGGGAACGACTTAATAGCTTGACAATATATATATTTGAAAATCAATAAAGTTCAGCATTAAGCAGCATTAAAATGCAATAAATATATTGAAATTTTAAAGTTCATGAATAGTTCTAATTATCTCTCTCTGTATCCAATCAGGCTGAAGGTGAATAGTAATAATTTAATGCGCTTTATATATGTAAGATATTAGCTGGAATTCAGCTAAAAATATAGTTTTAATTAATTCAATCAAAATTCAATCAAACTCTTCTCTTCATGCCTCGAACTCATTTAAATTGGAAAAATATATATCATTGCTTTGGTACCACAGACAGTAGGAGGCATGGCTGACCTCCGTCTAACTCATCAGGATGTTCTACCTCAAGTTAGGCATGTCATTTCTGGTCCTTTTTCAGCAGTGGCGAGACTTAACATTTTTAATATGATTTTTTATATCATACGCTGCGTGTATGTATACAATTATTTGTGTATAAAAATAATCAAAATATTTAAAAATTTAACTTTAGTTATATTTATTAATTACATTAGTTTGCTGTATAATTTCGATCTATTCCCACAAATTAAAATCAACTAAAATCATTTGTCAAAGTGTAACGACTTTTATTATTATTAAGCAAGTGCAGCTAGAACCAAAGTTATGAAACAATTCATTTTCCACAGAAAAACAGAGTCGACGACAGCCCAAGCACAACTGCAGCCACGTTTAAGTGTGGGTATGTATGTGTGTGCGTGCACAAGTGTAACTGCACGTGCTTTCTAACGATGCTTAAAGGGGTCGCAGAGTGTCTCCCAGTTGGGCAAGCCGGACTTGCATTACATATATTTGTAGTCACACTGTATGATGTAAATTATGTGAAGGACGATGCCGCTTACGAGTGGAATGAACAGTTGAAGATTTATGTTGAATAAGCCAAAGATTTTGATGCTCGTAGCCTGGGAGGCCAGCTGCAAGCCCAGCCAGTCGCTCTACGAAGGAGAAATCATTGGGATAATAGCATGAGTTTGAATCGTGGCACTTACACTGCGCTCCACTAGATCCGAATCGCAGAAGGAGGCGCGCAACTCATGCAAAGTGTGCTCATGAATTTTACCAATCATGCTAGCGATGAGAGCAAATAGGTAGAGCTCCAGGAAATAGTTGATGTTTACCAATAGCGTGAGCCATTCCCCGAGAGGTTTGCTGCTGTCCAAGTGATTGCCGACCAGCAAGCGGTAATACGAGCATCCAGTCACACAGCTCATGCAAACTAGAATCAGCAACAAGCAGGCCAGCGGATATTTAAAAACTTCGCAGTAGTCCCTAGTCATTTGAATGAGTCTATAGTACATGCGATGCACTTCCAGCATTTTCTGCTCCTTCTTTGACTTTCTGGGGATTGGCGAGGCGTACAGCTGATTGATGTAACGCTGCAGTTTCATGAAGGTGTAGCACATTTGCCAGATAATAGCGAATGCCAGAAAATACAGCTCGTCTACGATAGTTTTGGAGCCAAGAGCGGCTACAAAAATGTAAAGGCCATCGACTGCAGTGAATGAGTATATAATGAAAGCTACGGTGCGTGGGACTTGCAGCAGCAATCTGAGCCAGAATAACAGTTGGAGATGCGACTTCTCCAGTGGTGTGACGCAATAGTGAGATTCGGCTATGAACCGCTCCACCTTCAGCAGAGCCTGGAGCATATTAAATATCCTTTGCTGCCAACGCTGCGCACAGTAAGCACAGGTCACGAAGGACAGCCACCTGATGTACGGATAAACGGCCAGCAGGAGGGCCATTACGTGCGAGCGAGTAAGGTAATACGGACTCGATGGACTGAACGCAATCGTCCTATAAGAGATGACTAGAAAGGAAATTAAGCAAAAGAGTTTGGTGTAAATGCACAAGACGCGCGACCTTCTCAAACTCCCCGTGCGGATATCAAAGTAGAACTCAAAGATTGCACTGAAGGCAAAAAAATATGCTAGCCATGCGTAGGCAGTGTGCTTTCTCGAAGACATTTTTACCGCAACTGCAACTACATTAAGCGAATTAACTGGCATGACATCAATTGGGAATACGAGTTTGAATGTTGCGATAAAGGAATGAAAACGGAAAAGCAAATGGAAAACGACAGCTCGATGACTTCAAGCGATACTTATTGTCTGCTGCTCAAAGAACTTAGACCCGATGTCACAGATAGTTCGATACAGGCGAGAATAAGCCAATGTAATAGTCTTAAACGGCAGCTGCCGGTAACTGCCATAAACAAACTTAAAAATATTAAAGAATTCTGCTTGTTGATATGCTTGAAATAAATAAACATATTTATGTATTCGAATACCAATGGAATGGTTCTCTTAGTGGTAAATGGTTAATAAATTAATAACTAAATATAAAATAATAATAAAGAAATCCGAATACCAACTAGATCTTTTAGTCTTCTAGTGTAATTCAGCATTAAATATATCCACAAAAATAATCTGAATATATCAATCATATTAATCATATCAATAGAATAAATATACTTACTCTGTGATATATTCACTCATTCGTCGCTTTTTGCTTTCCTCAGCTCGTTACAGAGTTTTCCATTAAACCTTGACTGGACTTGCACAACATGAGAAGGAAACTGTAAATCGATATTGTCTTTTGATCCATTGTTTAGATCAGTCGAATAGCGGCACGACTGCTTGCTATATTTGTCACATACCAAGCTGGATGTGGTCTACAATGGCTGGAACTGTCAATGGATTTGCAGATCTGTGGCTTGCAACAAATTTGCAGTAATAAATTAAGTGCACTCGGTGAACATGATACAAGTGACATTATTCGTTCTGGCTAACAGCTTGGAGTTGGCATGGCCTGGCTTGGCTGGGCTGAGCGGGGGTAGCAGGGGTGCTGCATGACTATGTGAGCGAGTCAGGGCACAAATGTGCCGTTGCCTAAGCTGTGGGCAAGTTGACCTTTCGCTTTTTGTGTCTGCCGGCTGCTGGAGCGAAGCTTTTGGTTTCTTGTAATTTAATTGTCGACTGCCTGACCTTTTGCGCATGCGCGAAGCTGTTGCTGCTACTGCCGACTGTCGACTGCCGACTGCCGAATGCCGGTTGCCATTTCATTTGGAATTGAATATCTAACGGAGCTGGCACTAATTACAAACGTTTAAGCCTGGTCAAAGTCCTGGCCTATAATAAATTAACATTTCAATTGTGTGTGTGCAGCGTGGTAAACGATCACACAATTGCCGAAAATCGCAAAAAGTGAAAGGGCAACAGCAACAGCGGCTCTACCCAGGTCCCTTTAGTCGGCTAAGCGGAAGAATAACCTTTCTAAGCCGCTGCAGCGAAGCTGAACCCAGACACACGATTCGAATCATAGCCAGGTGGCTGCCCAGTCTCACTTATATATATACTAACTTGTTGTTGTTGCTGTTGTTGTTGCTGTTATTGGCTGTTGCGCGCCATGTGGCATGATCAGTGCGGGACTGTTAACTGGTCTCTCAGCGCTCAACGCTCAGCGTTCAGCGTTGATCTTCAATTAGTTTATTGTTCGCTTGGTCTTTGCGCCATGTGAAGCAGGCGACATTTGCCGCCAGTTTTTAGTATAAATTGCCAGAACGCCATCGAAACGTTTGCAGTTGTTGTTTCTTCTTCTAGTGCGCCTCGTCGTTGTGCTCCCATCCAAAAGTCGGTTAGCCACATTCCAAGTGGTGTTCGGTGCTTGGATCAGTTAAAGGACAGACAAGTGGAGAAACGCGCTAGGACATCGACGCGCTGCAATGCTAAAGGTGTGACCAAACAGTGATCTAAGAGATGCACAGAAGATGCTTAAATAATCCAGAAATCAATTAATTAATTCTGTGACAATCAACTTATACCTATGCTAAATGGTAGCTAATCATTTGAGCTTGTCTTCCTTGTAGATATTTCTGCTGAGCGCTGCGCTGGGCATTGCCTGCGCTGGCGTTATAGGACCTGGGCCGTACTATGGCGGTCCAGCGGGACCCTTGCACACCTATGCGGGCTATGGGCCACACCACGGGCCCCCGCAATACGCGGCACCAGGTGAGCTAGTGAGGAAACTGAGAAAGTTTGCGTGATCGAGTTCCGTATATTTCTCCAGCACCCAAGCCCGTGGCACCGGAACCGTACGATGCTGATCCGAAGTACTCTTTTGGATACGACATACAGGATGGCTATACGGGCGACCTGAAGAGCCAGCATGAGACACGCCACGGCGATGTGGTCAAGGGCAGCTACTCGGTTGTGGACCCCGACGGCACCAAGCGCACCGTTGACTACACAGCTGATCCGCATCATGGCTTCAATGCGGTGGTGCGTAAGGAGCCCCTGGCCTACAAGCCACTGGCACCGCCCGCACCCGCACCACATGCGCTGCTGCCTGGACCTGCGCCTGCGCCACCTTTGCCGCCAGTGCCCAAGGCCTCGCTGCCTTTACTCTCGTATCCCTTTGCTTTGACCGCCTTGCATCGTGCTGGCCCGGGACCCGCTCCAGCACCAGCACCAGCACTAGCACCGGCTCCTGCTCCCGCACCTGCACCTGCACCCGTACCCGTGGCTCCCGCTCACCTGCCCACCGCACACTTCCAAGCCGCCTATCCAGCTCTAGCCCACTCGCCGTACGCCCACTACCCAGCCCCTGCCGGCGATCCTCACGCCTACTATCACCACTGAGTTCGATAAGCCTTTGGCACCTTGAAGGCGATCTGGCACCTCATCTCTCTCTCTGCTCTGTGCTTTGCCTTGCGACTTATCTAAGAAACTTTTGTTCTCTTACCCCATACTTTTCTGTACTCCATCTCAATCTCTGCTCCAAAGAGATTCACTCTATCCATTGTTGTGTTCGTCATTGGATGTTGGAAATACGTTTATACATATATTTTGTACGCGGGCTTATCTCATAAGTTTAACTGAATATAGGATGGCATGCGTTGTTGTATTCCATGTATAAGCTTACGTTTGCTGCTAAGGTTATTGATCTTGAAATAAAAATACATTTTATACGACGAGCACTTGGAGTATTTGTTTCATTCGTGTTGGATCTAAATTGAAGAGTCGAATCTGCAATCGCTTATCCTAATACTTCCACTTAACTGTATTCAAGTAGTAAAACACTCCTTGGTAACTCAGTGAATGTGTTTTATTTTGTATTTATTGTATCAACTCTTCTGTAATTTTATAATTTGCTTGTATCATATGATATAGTATAATTATTTGATTATGTATAAATATATGTATATGCTGTGTGTGTTTGTATATGAATGTTGAATTATTATTTCTTGATATTATTTGCACATATATGTGTGCGTATGTATATTTATGTAAGTATGTATATGCATGCTATACATATAGACGTGTATATATATATATAGTCTCTACCA
The DNA here is from genome assembly GCF_054131065.1 of Drosophila arizonae. Taxonomy (NCBI): domain Eukaryota; kingdom Metazoa; phylum Arthropoda; class Insecta; order Diptera; family Drosophilidae; genus Drosophila; species Drosophila arizonae. The sequence goes on along the minus strand of NC_142922.1, from coordinate 20,093,543 downwards.
CTTGTAGAGCAGATTGAAATGTATAAGATCATCATACAAGATTCCATCTGCGTCAAGTTACAAATTATATTAATGTATACATTTATTATATAGATAGATTTGTTGCATTGGTCTCTGCTGCATCAAATGAGATATACAATTTAATAAGATTATAGTCCTTAGTTTTGTAGTAAACGGTATCAAAAGATAGGTACAATTGAATTGGCCCGTGCTCATACACAAGCTACCACTAAAATCATTTTGGAGCCCTCGTCTCTGTGGCCAAACGAAACGAAAGACCGAAAATTTCCATCAATTAATCAGATATCATTAATAAGTCGCATCGCTACTGGAATGGAAAGCATTTAACTATGGGTCTGGGTGTGTAGGCTGGCTTGATGCAAAATTTCGCTAAATGAACTTAGTATTAGTTAGATATCAGTAAGCTTCATATGTAAGTATTATGGATACGAGACATTGAGTTGCACACTAAAATATTTCGAATATATCTAATAAGTACATACATAACCAAGTATGGAGCTAATATAGCACGCAGTATAATTTGTATAATTTTCGTTGATTGTTTGGCTTTGTGTCTAGTTTAATATCGTATAATTCATACCTTGGCTGCTATAGGGCAAGATATTTACATTTATCATAGACAACCACTTGATGCACTGAAGACTATTTTGGGATATGCTTGAATTGCTTCACCTCTTTCTTATTCGTATTACACTTAATTCATTAATTTTCGTTTAGTTTTCGCCATTCATAAATGAAAAGTTTTATCAAAGCTGGCAGCGTTTACTGTTGCGTATATCAAATTAAAATCGTGGCCTGCCTTAGACAGAGCTTTAATTCGAGTATTTCGAATAGAATATGAATTTCTCTTTATGATTGATCTTTAGTTTGAGTAATATGCAAGTATTTAAATTCGTATTGAATATATGTTTAGGTTAGCCTAATTTTAATTGTATTTCATTTAAGTTGTTGCATTTCAAAGATATGTTCTCTAAGCTATAATTTCATATGTTTATCCACTGATTCTTAAGCATTCTCTTATAGCTCTTTTGGTTCATTCGTTTTCAACTTGAAACGGAGGGTTTTAACTGTTTGATTGGTTATTGGTAGGACTTTAGTAATTGATTCGGCTAAAAAATATTCATAGTGGGTAGCTTTACTACGCTGATTGTGAGTTGAGAGTTGAACAATACATATGTATATCAATTGGTTTCCATAGTCAGTTCTTATTGTTTGCATAAACTAAATTGACTTTAGTAAATTATTCAGTGAATGCAAAATTAAAATGAATTTCTAAAATTTGTTTCAAGAGGTTTATAATGACTTTGATTTAAAATGTTTCATTTATGTTGTTTATATTGTCGATATTTTATATGTTGGTTTTCAACACCAATTTGATTTTCTTGTAGATTTATTTTGTTTCGTTCTCATGAATATTGATCCAGATTAAAATATCCTCAGGATCTATTTGAAATGCTACTGTTTATGGTTATGGTATTGGTTATGGTTATTCAAAGAGATTAATCTTTCCTTTCGTTATATTGAGTACTATCCTTGCTGATATACATATAACATATCTGTATATATTTATATAAATAGATATATATTTATGCATAGTGATTATGTGAATTCCGTTTTTAGACATCTAAACATGTAAGATTGGTTTTTATATTTAAAGCGCTTTGAGTTAGTTGTATGTATCGGTCTCATCTGCCGTATGCACAGATAAGATAAGATAATAATGGATTTAATTTGACTAGTAGTATCTTTAGTAGAATTATATTGATTTAGCTAGTAAATATCGTAGGTATTCTTCATGGGCTGATAGATTAGATAGATTATTAGAAAAGGTGGTCCATTTAGTCATCGTATCGTAATTGAGTTTCAAATGAAATATGCTAAAAATGCGTGTGAGATAAATAATAAAGAGGAATGAAATCAAAATGCAAACATAAATTGTTCAATAATGACTTATTTAATTAAAAACATTGCAGCACACTTTCAGTTAGCACGTACATTATAATACAAAATACACATTAATGGAATATAATAAATTACAAAGTAAACTGAAATAAAAAGTATCTTTGATTCAGAGTGAACAGATAAAAAAAAGTAAAGCTCCTTTCGCAATGGGGTCTCTCATATATTGTTTTGCGTTGTTTCGAAAAAAGTGCTTCTATAACAGATTTGCAAGTGCTCGCAATTGGTTATAATATTTCTCTTTATATAAGACTCTTAGCTACACGTTATATTTCTGCATTATTTTCAGCTTTTAATATGTATCGTTCACTTAGTATTGATATATTTTCGTAACTAATGAAAAACCTTCAGCTTTCCAGCTTCAGCTCCTCAGCTCCTTTCGTCCCTTTTATATTCATATATATATTTTTATTTATTTGTATAAGTTGCATTTTGTAATTATTTATAGTGATTTATATATAGATATATGTAAATATACCGATATATATATATATATGTATATGTAGGTATATGTATACTGTTTAGAATTTGCTTGCACGCTAGCCATTACAGTGAAGTATGCTTAAGTTGGTTTCTGATTATTATTGGTTGCCTTTCCTCTTAGTATTTCCTTGCATTCGTAAGTACCGAAAGTTATTTCCTCAAGTCCACGCAGGTCTTTTCCGTATTCGTGGTCGTCGTCGTCGTTGTATTTGTAGCCGTGCTGCTGCTCGTCTCTTCCAAGTCCTCGTTGTTGGGCTCGATTTCCTGTTCGGTGATGACGGTGACCAAGTTATCTGCTGCTTCTGTTTCCGAAGAGAGGAAAGCATACTTTAAGTAATCGTTGACTTAGATAGGACTATATATATGTATAGCATCATATATATTTGAAGAGTGCACAACAGAAATGTTTGAATTACCGCTTTGACATACATTCCAAACGCTCTAGCCAAGATCTAGAATCGTATATTGTGGGCAATGGCATAGGGAATTAAGCAAGAGAAAGTTCAGATTAGTTCTTGAGAATAAATTCACTTTGGGCATGAAACACAAACGAAATGCACAAACAACAACATCGAAAAGCAAAGGCAATAACAGCTCAAATCAAGCAGCGAAATAAAAATCCATTAAAACTTTTCACTTTAAGAGAAAATATAGAAAGAAAAAACTACAAAACTCAACGAAAAGCGAAAAAAAATAGTATCAAAAATCATTCCGACAAATTCCGCACCATTCATATGCTGCTGCAGCAAGCTGGAGTGCGGCGGAGGCGGGGGACGTCCGTCCTCCCCCAAGTAGCCGGACATCTGCATTCCACTGCCGGACATGTCGATGCCCCCGTTGCCGGTGAGGACGCCCCTCTGCGAAGAAAGTTGCTGCTGCTGTTGTTGCTGATGCAGTGCGTTCAGAGCGCCGCTCAGTTGGTGCTGATGGTGCTTGGCGGCCAGATTGGCCAGCTGCTGCTGCTGCAGCTCGTTGCTCAGACCCGGCAGCATAATGCCCTCTATATATATGTATGTGTGTGCGTGTGTGTGTGTTAAAGGATACAGTCAGAAATATGTCATGCACATACAGGGTGACCAAACAAAGGCGACTGGGCATATGTCATTCATCAGATATGGTCACTCTTGCTTGGTCAGCCCTTAGTCAATATTCAATTAGATGCAGAGGAATCGAAACTTTAGCTGAAGCTGTTAAAGGCGATAAGCTATCGTATGGAACACCCGTAACTCTATACTAGATCTATTCCCATGCTGGCTGCCAGCCCGTACTCACTTGAAGTGTGGTCGTAGTGGCCGTTCTGCTGGTTCATCTTGGCCGGGGAGTCGGTGTTCAGCTGGGAGGCGGTTACCGAGCGCGTCTGCAGCGTGTTTGGCTTGGAATTGAGCGCTGAGCCGGGCGCACTGGGCAGGCCGCTGCTGGTGGCGCTGCTGCCGCCGCCGTTGGGCTCGTCGAGCAGCTGGCGAAGTCGCTGCAGCTGCGCCTCCAGCTGGCGATTGTGATCCTCGAGTATCTGCATACGCGCCTCTAGGCGGCCCTTGTGCTGCCGCAACAGCTTTGCCTCGGCCATCATGTCCTGGTGAATTGAGAGAAAGTTGAATTTCGGCCCGCCTCTGCTATCCATAATCCCCAGCTTACCTGGCCATGCTCGCCCTGGCTGGACAGACCCGTCATGCTGGAGCTGCTGGAGTGGTGCATGCCGTTGGATTCATCGGGCGTGCCGCTCTGCTGCTTGGTGCACAGCTGCTGGTACTCGGCCTGCAGATTGGCGTTCTCCTCCTCGAGGTCGCGGATGATGGCCTCCAGTTCCTCGCGCTGCTCCGCATCCATCGCGGCCATCACCTGAACCGGCGACTTGGGCGCGCTGCCATTGGTCGCGGGCAGCGCCTGGCAATACTGTGCGATCAGCTGATGCTCGTCGTCGCTGTCGGGCGTCGAGTTGGAGCCAGTTCCGCCGTACTCCACCTGGGCCAGCCGCGACGCATACATCTCGAGGCGCGAGTGCATGTCGTTCTGCAGCTGGTGCGAGGTGTGCTGTGGACTGGGCGCCGGGCTCTCGAGTGCATCACCTAGAGTACACAAATCGGAGTTAGTCGAGGTGGAAGACAACCGTGGTGCTACCTCTGCTTACCCTCTAGGACGCTCTGCACGGGCAGATAGCCGACGCGTGGATGCTTCTTAAAGTATTTGCGACTCTTGAATTTGTTTTTAAGGGCGCGCGTAAAGTCTCGCACGTCCTCGGTGGATGTGGTCTAAAGAGTGATATGGAAACGAATTAGTTTTTCTCTTTCAGCAAATTCATTGCGCATACGCACCGTTGTGCAGTACTCGTGCATGGGATGGGTGAGCTTGTGGTTCTTGGCATTCCGCCCGAAGAAGAAACACTTTTGGCACATGTCAAAGTTGAAGCACTTGAGGCAGCGATACCGGAAGCCGACTATCGGATACTCTTTGCATATGTTGCACTTGGCCTGGTGCTTGGCCGCCTCCGCGGCAGCCAGACGATGCAGCACGGGCAGCCACACCAGACTCTGCGGCTCGTGCTGCAGCCAGCCGAGGAAGTGCTGCAGCTCGATCGAAATCTCCTGATTGCCATCGATGGCTTCCTGTGATATGCCCGCCTGCTCCAGGCACGAGCGCACCGAGGGCTCGATATTAGAGCCTCCAAAGGCGGCCACCTCGCCCAGTTGACGGGGAACCTAGGTAGCGCGGACAGAGCAATTATTTCATTTTCCGATCTCTCTCTCTCTCTCTCTCTCTCTCTCTCTCTCTCTTCTTCTCCCCACACCCCACACTCACCTGTATGCAATCGTGCAAAAGGAGTCCCAGGCGCCGCTGATCTGCTCGCCGGTCGGTGTCAGCGACCAAGCGGAACAGGTATCGATACTTCTCCTCGAGATGGCCCTTGCAGAGCAGCACGAGGCCCACCTTGAAGCTGAGCACCCGAATTTGCCCGGTGCGCTGCGAGTCGTACACGTTCAGTATCCAGTTGATGGCCAGGTCGAGCATTAGCGTCAAATCAATTTTATCGATTGTCACGTAGAGCGAATGCAGCACCGTCGTCATATCCGGTATGTCGATAAGCTTGTCGTTCTGGGCCCGCAGTCCGTGCCGGTCAAACGACTCGCACGCAGTGGCCATTGAGATGCGATCAAGCGCTGAGATTGCCAATATTAGATTGATAGAAATTTTATATAAATATTTGTAATATTTATATTTTGATCAATATTTCTAACATGCTACTACTCAACCAATGAACTGATTACATACATATACCATATTTTCTCTCCCTCCCTCTTAGTCTCTCTGCCTCTCATTTTCTCTTTCCTTATCTCTCTCGCTCTCTCTCTCTCTCTTTCTCTTTATCATCTCCCTTTATCCATCGCTCTCTCTCTCTCTCCATCCATCTATTTATCTCTCTCTATCTCACTTTCACTTTTACTGTGTTTCCCCCTTTTTATCTAGATCACTATCTCTCATTCTCCATCCATCTCTTTCTCTCACTCTCACTTTCCATCTCGCACCCTCTATCTCTCTCTCTTTTTCTCTTGCACACTCTTCATGCATTTCTCTCTCTCTCTCTCTCTTTAACTCCCCATCCATCTCTCTCTCCCACCTGCGTATATTACGAAACCTAGGAATAATTTATAAAATATGTATAAATATAGATCCCAAAATATCAAACCCAAATTAAGAAACTGTCCTTTCAGTTTAATTCAACTTAATGAATGTTTCCAAGTTAGCTAGGCTCTCTGCCTTGGGCCACCTACCTAATCGCTTTTGGACAGCTCGGAGTTTCATGGCTGTGCGATAGGCTGAGAAGCGAATTTCGTTGAGGTCCGCCAGTCCCTTCATCAGTTCGATCATCTCCGGGTGGTCCCAGTGTGTGGTCTCGCGTTCATGGCTGTGGGCGAATCAACGAGTTCAGCTACGTTACGAGCGGCAGGCGAAGGGGGTGGGAGGTGGCAACACTTACTCGATGTAGTAAGGCACGTTGGCGGCAGTCGTGGCACGCTCCCAGGGCGGCTTAACACTTTGGCCCAAATTGGGCAGTGGTCCAATGGTGCCGCTGTTTGACGTAGTGCGTCCATCGTCCCCGTTCTCGTGCGCATTGTTGGCACCGGCCTGGCACAACACCTTCTGACGCTCGTCCATCGCAATTTGCAGCAGTTTCATGCTGTAACCGGAAAATCGCGTCAGCGATAGCTCTTTCTCTTTCGCTTTCTCTGCGGCAGTCCAGAGAGGCGGCGCACACTTACCGTGTATTTAAATCCTCCAGCTTGGACAGGCACGGCGTCGGCACCAGCACCTGATTGGCGGTGAAGAACGATTGCTGCTCGTTGCAGTCGTCCAGCAGGGCGCTGGCCGTGGTCATCTTGTCCCGCAGCCGCTGCAGCTGCTGCATCTGCTCATTAGCCTCGCCCACGGACGACGGCGTCTGCCAGGCGAGCTGTGTTTGCTCGGCCAAGGCAACGCGGGAGGTCAAGTCCTCCAGGACCTTTTGGAATTGGCGCATTTTCTGCAAGAAACAAATTGAGAAATAAGCCAATTAGCTAGCGAAATCAATCGATACATAATATGGCCATGAGAGCAGTTATAAATAGATCAATTATGTGGCAATAAATTATGATATATGAGTTGAATTGTAGCATTAAGGCTGGCGCTGAAATTCCTAAATTACTTGCGCAAAATTAAGAGAAATTGGCATAAAACATAGCTCGAATCAGATTTTATGCTGTCTGGCTGTGATTTCATTTTAAAGCAGTCTAACTCTTCTTATACTAATATTTGTAACTAAGCAGCTAAACTAAGTCTCCCCTTTTATGTTAACTTAAGAGCCATCGGGTAAACTCGCGCTGAGCTGTGATTTTTCTAAGACTTTGTCATTTATTCTGCAGCCGTTATTCGACTCGCGTTTGTATGGCATATCTAATTGAAATTGAGAAATCGATAGCTCAAACAGCTGCTCGATTATAGCTCATCTGAAGTAGTATCACACATAATTGGCAAATCTGCATAATAATTTATTTGAATGTCTTGAGACTCCTTCAACATTCAACTTTCCAATTGGATAATCAACTCCAAGTTTACTAATTAAATCACAATAATTTTGATCATAATTAGCTCTACAGATTGAGGGCTGCACAAGCTGAAAACTATTTACATAAGTATGAATGTCTGTATGCGGCTTTGTCGTTGTTTTATTGATTGCTGTTCTTATTTTAAGAGAACTCTTCCCAGCCATTGTCTCAGTTTGTTTGCTGGCGCTGTCTCGGCTGGCTCGATTCATCAGCCGATATCTCTCAGTATGGCTGGCGCATTACGCATACGCCCCATTGTACACATTGTTGGGGCCAATAATGCGGTAATGCGACGTGGCGCGACTCCAATGAAGCGAGCCTTCAGTTTAACTTGGGCATAAGTTAATCAGAGTCTTTATTTACGCTGCTTTTATGCCGCTGCCTCTACCTCTGCCCCTCCGTGCCGGCTCTTCATTAGCAGTAAAAGGCAAAGAGCAGAGACTGCAGGAAGCGAGGATGCTGGCAGCAGGTGTCGCCTTTACCGTTACTGCTGCCAAGCGAGTGACAACGTTTTATTTCGCACATTTTCATCAGGCTCTCTGCCAAAGCAGACCGTTTGGCGGGGGGCAGCAGGAGCTGGCAGCAAAAACTTTCATTGCTGCCATTCTGCATGCGAAATGCATGCAACAAGCAAAATGCATTTACCCTCAACTCGCAACTATGCCACAGTCATGATGCATGCAGCATGCAGAATGCCACGCAATTTACTCTATTATTTAATTTTGTTATAGTTTATAGTTTTAGCTCGCTCGCTCGCTCACTTGCCTAACTAACTCTTTTTTCTCTCACTGTAATTCGATTTTCCGAAAGTTTGTGTTTATGATTTTAAACTTTGCCGCTTCTGCTGGCGCCCCGAGGCAAGTTTCAGTTTTATAATGCATGCAGCGGCAACTTTGCATGTGTTGAACTGTCTCGACGCTCGAGTCTCCTGCTGCCAGCAAGGTGCACATAAGCGACAGGTGAGCATGGCCATTTGAACTTTTGCCAGACATTTTAGCCAGATCTAATATGATGTTATTTGCATATTCAAAGTTTGCAAATTCATGTTTTAATAGGAATTTGAAAAGGCTCGAGTCTATGGAAATAATTGTGTTTCCTTCAGAGTGTAAATGCATGAAAATGCATTACTTTATTTTATCAAGACTGGGTGGGCTTCCTTTCTCACATTGTAAAACATGCTCCGCCTTGGCGCTGCTCAATTATGAATATTTTCTGCTGCAACATGGCTGCATTTTTCAATTGCTTCTTTTGTGTTGCGGAGTTTTGTGCTTCGGCTAATTAAGTGTAAACATGTTCAGGAGCTGCAATTAATTGCGCATTTGTTGCCACAAAGAAGCGCAGCCACCACAGCTGAAGCGGACGCTTTGCATTTCTGTTTAATTAGCCAAAAGGGGGCAACAACAGCAACAGCAACAAAGACAAAGGCAATCAGGGAGACGTCGCTGTCGCTCGACTCTCTGTGCCGCAAGCTGCTCGCAGCGGCAATCAATAATTTGATGTTTACAATAAATATGCAACATGGCTCGGCGCCCGCCCACCTGTCCCACCTGGCGTCGCACTAATTAGTGGCAACAAAGACTGGCAACTGTTTGATATCGGAGCAGCCCGATATGGCGAGGCCGCCCGATTGCAGGGCAATGCACCTGCCTAGAGAAGCCCGCATAACTTTTTTTCTTTTTTACAGTTTTAATCAATGGCAACAAAGCAAAACCGCCTCAAAGATGCGTGAGAATGGGCCCGGAATCCCTGCAAAGCCAACATGGCGCCCCAGCCCGGGCGGAGCTTCGAGTGCCTTTTCAGCTGGCTTCAAAATGTGCTCGAGCGACTCCCACCCCATCTTGGGGCCAGCCAAGCCGCAAAAGTTGTCCACATACTTTCTATGGCATCGCAGCGAAATGGCGACTGGCCAGCAGGAACTTAAGAGGTTGCAGAAAATAGCTGAGAGCCTAAGCAGGAGCTGGCAATGAGAGCCAAGAAGAGCTACATAGACTTAGATATTCAAGTATGCCTAATCAAACTGACAACTTTTATGCCCACCCTCGCCGTAATGTTTTCTGATATTCAAGCTAAATATAAATCACAAATTAAATAAACAAAAAATATTCTACAATTAGCATATCAATATTCCTTAATGCAATTACATTTCCAATTAGCCTCCAATTAGAGCAGGCTAATTTGAAAATGCCTTTCAAAGGCAGCCGCTGCAGGGCTTTGCAAATGTAAATAGTTTCAATAGACAATGCTTATGCATAAACGGAGTATTTAATTAATATTAATTCCTTGAACTCAGAATGCAGCTGCAGCCTCTTCTAACTATGCCTCAGTCGAGTTATGCACTTTGGCTTAGGCCAGAGCAGAGAATGCGCTTAATTAAAAGTATATGGCATAAATAATGCAGCCTATTAAACTGCTCATAGAATATGCAGAGTTGTCTGTGGCGCACACTGCGAGTGCTGCAACATGTTGCTGAGCGGCATTTAGCCAGTACACAAACCTCGTTTTCGTCGCGCAACATGCCAACAATTTGTAGAAACATTCGCTCCGCATCGTTCTGCGGGTCGCAGTTCGAGTAGGTGTCGTCCATGAGTGTGATGTCGCCGATGCGACAGTGGAGCTGCTCCTCCGACGAGGAGGAGTACAGCGACAGCATGTTGCGTCGTCGCCGCTCGTCTGCAACATGTTGCAGAGCAACATCAACAGCTAGCGAACGTGACGCCTGCGTTGCAGTCGCTGTCGCTGCCTCTGCTGCTGCTGCTGCTGCTGCTGTTGATGTTGTTGTTGTTGTTGCTGTTGTTGCTGCTGCTGTTGCTGCTGCTGTTGCTGCTGCCTCGTCATCGGCATCTGCCTCGTCGCAGCCGCTGCTGCTGAGCTGCGAGTAGCTGAGACTCAGTTGACTGCAGCCGTCGTGCTCTTCCTCATCGTGATCCAGATCCAAATCCAGTTCCAGCTCGTGCTCCAGCTCCGTGCCGCCGGTGCCGCTGTCGCCGCTCTGCGAGCTGGCCTTTGCCTGACCACTGGCTGTCGATGTTGTTGCTGCCGCAGCTGCTGCCGCTGCTGCGTTGGCCACCACCACCGCCAGATGATTGTAGGCCTGTGATTCGCCGCTGCTGCTGCTGCTGCGACTGCGCCGCTTCATCGAGCGAAACGGCGACAGCAAGCGACGACGCGTGCTGCCCGTGGGCGTGGCATAGGGCGGCTGCTGCAGCTGCTGCCGCTGCTGCTGCTGCTGCTGCTGAGACGGTGCGCCAGCATAGCGTTCCAATGACCTTGACTTGCTGTGATTGCTATAGATCGTGGCACCAACATGACTGCCAGCCTCCGCTGCCTCAGCTCCCTTGCCCCCTCCTCGCGCCGTCTCTCGCTGCTTTCGGGCAGCGTCAATGTGCGCGTTCTCTATAATTTCGCCTGCCTCATCGCTGGAGCTCTGCGACAGTGTCGCTGCCGGCGCTGTTGCAGCAAATAGTCGCATAGTTGTTGCTGTCGATGATGTTGTTGTTGCTGGTTGCTGGTTGCTGCTGTTGTTGCTGCTGCTGCTGCTGCTATTGCTTGTGTGTGTCTTGCGTCGGGTTAATTAATCTTTCTACTATTATGCAGATTTCAGGTTTTCTTTATTTTTATATTTGCTTCTCTTTTTTTCCTGTTTTTTGTTCTTAGGCACTTGGCTGCATCGTTTTAGGGCACATTCTTGCGTAATGAACGCTTCTATTTTTACAGACCGGTTAGACAGGATTGTTGGCGTTTCCTTTAACTATACTGGACAAATATCGCAATGCATTAGGCAAACAGCTAAGAACAAAAACAACTACACACTGCACACTCGCTCATCGACGGCTCAAATAAGCCACTCAATTACGCCGAAAATTTCTCAGGGCTGCCCGCTCTGTAAACATGGCCTAGCGTTAATTATCCAGACATCTTGGAATGTTTATTAAACACGTTGTTGTTGTTGTTGTTGCTGTTTGTGGAGTCGACTAAGGTTGTCGGCTGCATTTTGTTTGCACAATTGCTGGGCGTGTGTAAATGATGTTGGGCAATATTTGCCCCTAGATAAGTTCTTCAATGTCTCAGACACCAAGTTGAGATGTTCTACAGCGAACCGTGACATTGTCGCTGTCACAATTTCCGACACACACACACATACATGCATGTGTGACACTCTTGTTTGCCTGCCAGAGGATGTTGGCGGGTCAGAGAGACAGAGAAGGTGGCAAAGGTTAGTGGAACGATACCAAGTACATGAGAAACTCAATCTAGCGGAGGAGCTATGAATAATGTAAATTGAATCAACTAATTTGAATATTGGCGCTGCTCAATAGATATTTGTTGATAACATATTTGCTGTAATTAATGATTGAAATCGAGGAACCCTTAGCTTATAATCAGCTCAGATACATACGCATACAGATAAGGTTTGCCGTAACGTTCTTATTTATTTTGATAAAAATGTCATAAAATTTCGCTTGTTTCCCAGAAAAGCTCAGAACGCTTCAATAAAAAACGGGCCAGTCTTATGTCAACTTTAAGTCGATGCACTCGAACAAAAAAAGTGTCAAGTAGTTAGTGCTTATAACTAAGCAATGACCGCACAGAAAATGAAGGCAGAATGAGTAAGGCGTAGCATGAAAAGGAAAAGATGATATTACAGAATGAAGTGACAAAAAGCGCAGTAGACGAAAGCTCATTAAAATTCTAAGCCGTAAAGCAAAACAAAGTTTTAAGCAAAGTCAAGAGCGGTACGTGAGCAGCGGGGGTGGGGAGCGGGCCCAGAGGCGGAGGCGGGGGGGCAACTGTCCGAGAGACAAGTAAGCTAACAAGCCATCGAGTGACGGGCCAGACGGACCGGTTGAAAGAACTTCTCAAACAAAATGGAAATGAAAACAAAAAAAAAAAAAAAAAAAACCAAAATAATGAAAAAAGCAAACGAAAGAAAAACAAAAACCAAATACCTGAATACCAACAAGTATTGCCGGTAATGACATTGTAACGGTATTTATTACAACATTACAACAGCGGCTGACAAGTGTCTAATTAGTTGCGGCAACATGCGACGCTCATGCAACATTGTTGCTGTTTGTTTGGGCCATGCATAAATTAGTGCCACAATTTCCCGCAGCTTTCCACAGAAAATTGGAGGCTACCTCCAGCCATCCCCCACCCCCACGCCCACCCCTCGCAGCTAATTGAAAGTATGCCCCACGCACTTGCAACAAAAATACGCTTGATTGCGAATGGCGGGCAACAGGAGTTTTTGCTGCGCGTGTTCGTGAAAATTAGTAACTGTTATTGGGCTTATCAACAGTTATTGTTATTTGCGAATGCATCCGAAATTGTTTACGAGCAAAACGCATTTCCCAGCCGATTGATGCACTGCGACACGGACATGACACACGCACATGAGCAAAATGCAAAATGCAAAATGAATTTCACTTTTTGCACTCGCCCGCTCGTTTATCGCCCATTGTTGCAATGTTTTCTTCTAATTTATAAAATATGCATATGCCATCTGAACCGAGAACGTTGCCACTCGCATACTGAAATCCGTGCCGCACTGGACTCTCAATAAATGCTGCGATGCAACATCGGAATGTGCTGCTGCCACAGCAGTTGGACATTTCCTTTTTGCCTTTGCTTTTGATATGCAAATATTTAGCAAAACTAAAAAAATGAACAGCACACGAATCGCTGCAAATAAAGGGGAAATGGAATGCATTTCAGTCACATGTGGATTGAGCAATTGAATTGCAAAGGATACCCCAGGGCATGGCTGGCCAGCACACGGACTGTTGTGTGCAATTAGCTGGCCATTCATTCGGGCTGAAGTCAACAAATATTTGCAATTGCCAGTCAGCAGAGTTCAGTACAAAATAATCTGTCTTGGCTTGGCTTGGCTCGTCTTGGTTAGATCTCTCCAGCTGCTTGCCGATTCACAGCACATTTGTAGAGTATCTGATCTTCAATCAAGATTTTCACTTTCAGCGCGACTAATACGAAATGCGCGTCACATCAGCTGCTGCCAAATTATTTAGTGTCGACAGCTATGAGGGAAATAAAACAAGCGACATCAAATTTATATGGCGCGCTTGTGTTTGGCTTTATTTATGGTAAATCCGTTTACCTGCGCCAAACAGAGCTCCCATATTTTTTCAATTTATCAAGCGCAGCTTCAAAAGAAGAGAGAGCGAGAGAGAGAGAGAGAGAGAGAGAAAAAAGAAGTAATTAAGTGGCCAAAGCTTTCGGCCCTGGGGCCAAAGACAATGCGAATAGAAAGCCTGCGGTCACATCCCATAACTCGTCACGATCTCCAGGTGTCTGATTTTCGAACGTTCCACAAAGGGCACACATGCCGACAGACAGAGAAGAAAGAAAGAGAGAGAGAGAGAGAGAGAGACAGAGAGTGAGACAGATCGAGAGAGATCAACAGCCGTGACAAGAATACGAGCAATAATTCAAGCATGGAAAGTCTAGAGAAATGCTGATTCATGGCCCGCAATGATAAACCATGACAGCAGCGAGACTCTGAGCCAAGTTCAAGTCACAAAGTTGCAGCTGCAACTATTGATAAGAGCCGCGGCACGTGCCACAGATAGTAATAAAATTGATTGAGCCGCCGTCGTCGTTCGTTCGCAGTTTCATTGAAAACTTTCCGAGTTTTGCTGTTGGCATTCTTAATCAGTCGCTGGATAATTTTTGTGAAAAATTGCCAAGACTCGGCGAGCCAACGACTCGGCCGCAGTGCATTCAACTCTAAATTGAGTTCTCAGTAATAAAACACAACAGCAGAAAAATATTCCCCACCCAACAATACGAAAAGTAAAACCGAGTGAAGCAACTGGGGACACGCTGCAAGTATTGCAGATTATTATATTTACATACACACAATATGCAAACCGGAAATTTTCGTCAGTTTTATTCAATTTATTGTGATTCAATGGAATGAAATAAGAGGGAAATAAAAGCAAAAGTGCATAATGTATGCCACAGATCTCTCCCTCTCTCTCTCTATCTCTCTCTCCCTCTCTCTCTCTCTCTCTCTCTCTCTATCTCTCTCTCTCCCACTCTCAATTTGACATTTGTTTGGTTTGTTTCGGCCCCTGCGCTCCGTTTCGCTTTTGCTTTTTGCCTGGCAAGCCCCCCCCCCCCCCACAGAAGGCGAGTGATACTGGTTCTGGATGCCCGCCCATGCATAATTTTACAGTTCTCGACTGTGCGCAGGTCGGCCCATTGTCAATGCTGTTTACACACACACACACACACATGCACAGAGGCAGAACAAGGGAAAATGGAAATCGTGTGTGTGTGTGTGTGTGTGTGTGTGGGCGTGGAAAGCGGTGTATTTTGTTATTGTTTTGCTTCAAATGTGTTTTGCTACGCTTAATGGATGTTGCTCTCCATACAAGGCCACGAGCAGACCAAGCCGTCCACGGATGTTCCATATAGATCTAACTCTCCGATAAGCCGCAAGCTGAGCATCTGAGCTAACGAACCTGTCCCCCCATATCGTACGATAAGCAAAGTAATTTTCATAAATAAATGCTAAGCATTTGTGCTCCGATATCATCGATGCAATAAATAACATTTTATTTAACAACTTTTTGCTGGCTTTGCTTGCTCTCCCATATGAAGGTATTGGTATTTTAATTACGTTTTCAAATTACAAATTTTCCAACTAGAATTAGAGATGGAATTTTCGAATTTATTCACAGTTTCATTTTGTTCTTGACTCAAGCATGACTCAAGCTCATGTCGAGTCGATACAAGTCCCATGCGTCATGCGCCCAATTGCAAACCGAAAGACATGTGGCACGCCCACTGCCACACACACACACACATACATCAATAACGGCGGGCGCCAGAAATTGGCGTTGAGAAAATGATATATCAAATATAAAATGCGAGTTTTTGTTCTCTGTGCCTTCGGTCTGTGTCTGGGTCTGGCTTTGCCTAGTTTTTGCTGGAAACGGAAAACAAACAAGCAGTGGGCAAAAGGACGCCGCTCTGACCATGGCCAGCAATAAAAGTCAAGAGTGCCAGGCGACATGGCACAATTTATCACAAACAAATGATCGCAACGAGCCGCTGCATGAAATGGAGACTACGAAATCGGGAATGGCTGGGGCAGAAGGCGTTGGGAATGGCAATTCGAATTGGGAAGGAGGTCACTCGCAGTGCTCGGCAGCGCGGCTAGTCGGCCTGCTGCTATTCAAGGCTGTCAGCCCCTGGGGGCGTGGGCGTGGCTGGGTGCAAGCCGCTGCTCTGTGCCATGCTCAAAAGGCTTTCGGTTAAACGAATTTTCATATCAATTTCGTGTGCTCGCTCGCGAAGGCTCGCTGGGCGGAGGTGGAATGCCAGCCAAATGGAATCAATTGTTGAATTTTCCCGTGGCCGAGATGGAGGCAAAGCGCGCATAGACTTCAGGCGGAAAATAACGTGGAAAATTTACAAGATGTTTTCGTTGCGATAAATAAAGCTGCAAATGTGAGCCGCATCAGCTGGCGAGCCATTCGATATGCGCCTCCTGCTCAAGCCCCTCCCTCCCCTCTCACAGAAACGAGCTGCACTTTGTGTATCCGTCTGACAGCAATTTGCCACAAATTGCTGCTACGCATTCAAACAAATTGAAGCTCTGCTGCGAGTGTGTGTGTGTGTGTGTGTGCGAGTGTGTTGGGCTTAGAAAACTGGTCCAGCATCTAGGACCTTAAGACTTGTTTATTGCATTGGCCCCTGCAAGCGGCTTTTGATTTTGCCTTTGCATCGACTCTTGGCCATACTCCAGGTGGGCGGGGCTATTAGTTCATTGTGTGTGGCCCAGCCAGAATGTTCTTAATGTTTGTCTTATTGTTAGCCAGATTCACAATGGCATTCATTTACGACAAAGACTTTGCATTTTATAGAGTCTAAGATTCAAGTAATTGACTATTGCCTATTGTCTTTAAGAGCTTTCAATATCTAATCAATATCAATATGATATCCATATGTCTACTACGGTATTCATTGTTGGCTTTTCCTAGGAAATGCCAAGCCATGCTTAGGTTTATGGCCAAACACAGTGAGAGAGATAAGATATGGTGCTGCTTCTTCGGAATCCAAGTGCAGAAAGTAATTTTCGCTTATTTTATGACGCCGCATTTTGATAAATAATTAATGCATACGAGATGTGCCACGCATGAAAATGTGCCAGGGCGTCGAGTGGGGAATTTATGACGAGATACCCAAAGCAGCTGTGGGCCACGGCCAGATGCCGAAATTAGTCAAAAGTGGCAATTAAAGTGCTGCTGCTACACATGAACACGACTACACACACATATACATATATACATATATTTAATCTATCCAATTAGAGAGCTACATATGTACAGAGCAGCGCAGTGGCCGGCGCTTTGTAAAAGTTTTCCAGAATCCAGAATTGTCGCACGTATCAAGTGCAGCAGCTGAGCGAGTGTGGGGCGAGGGGCAAGGGATCTGGTCAGTCTCTACGTGTGAGCTCCCGGATGCATGTTCTTTTGTTTGCGAAAATTATTTTATAATCATTTTATCACATTTTCAAACCAAGTGCCCAGCTGCCGCCAGAAGCACACCAACAACAACAGCAGCACCAGTAGCAGCAGGAGCAGCAGCCACATCGACATGGCGTAAAGTTTTCAGGACACACACCTGCTGCCCGGGCAGCAGAGCTGCGAGCGAGGCTACTACGAGCATTGGCAGGATGCCGAGTACCACAATAGTTTGTCTCCCTCCCTCTCTCTCTCTCTCTCTCTCTCTCTCTCTCTCTCTCTCTCTCTCTCTCTCTGACAAGTTGACGGCAACTTTGGGCTTCTATTGCTGCCATGCGGGCTGAGGGCTAGAGCCCAGCTCACGTTCAGACATACACAGAGTGAAGCACACGTTTATGGCATCGAATCTTCATTTTCGTTAGACAATGACAAAAATGGAGCATAATAGATAAAATTAAGTGCAAGTGCAGCAGACGCAGCAGGGAGGGAGAGAGGGAGATGGAGAGCGAGAGAGAGTGAGAGAGCAGACAGCAGGCAGCAGATAAAGGCGAGCGCAGTTCCAGCTTCAAGGCGTGGAACTTCGTCCTTGCCTCGAGTGAGTTAAGCATCGCATAAAGCCATTAATAAAGTGTATTGAATGGCTTTCAGCTAAATGCAATGGCTCCAAGCCAAGTGCCGGCTCTGGCGCTGCCCGACAAAAATAAAAATCCTTTTGTGCTTGACAGCATTTAGCGCCATCGCCGGGTAAACAAAAGGATATATAAGGATGTAATGTACATAGAACGATAACGATATATATCTATATAAAATGCAAAGCAAATAACAACAATGCCATAAGACTCGAAATATACTTCCCAGACCATCTATATACTGCCCCAACTCTCTCCGAGTTGTTAAGCGGTTTCATGGAATTCAGTTGCCCATGCCAGGATATTTACGATTTGGGCATTCAGGGAAAGTGAGTTTAGCAATCAATTTATTATTCCATCTTGTGGCTACCGCTGCAAAATAATTTTGCATATCATTTAGCTCAGGTCCTTGGCAATGCTGAGCTCGAGCCCGAGCCCGAGCCCGAGCCCGAGCCCGAGCTGAGCCAAGGCGAACTTTTGAACTTTGGCAAGAATAAGACAAGTGCTGACCTTTACATGGCAATTAGCTGCGTGGGTTTATTTTCTTTTTCCTTTCTTGATTTTCAAGAATGTTGCCAGCAAATTCACGCTAAGTGCCGAAGAGGCCAAAGCGCAAACTCTTTGTGTCGAATTCCCTGCCGGCTTTAAGCGTTTCGCACCTACGCAACCCCAGCACGAGCAATCATCATTTTAATGAGCTATAAAAAGTCCTTTGAGAGCCAGTTTAACAGCCGGCGTGTGCGAGTTCTTTTTGACGAGAAGGCGTTAAGCGAAAGTTCGCATACAACTTGAATAACAATAACAGTAACTGTAACTGTAAGAGACAGGCGGATCAGCTGAGCACCTGGAATGCCGAAACAACGACTGTTTGAAAGTCCCTGCTGCGACTTCTCTCCGCTTTTGGCCAAATAATTTAGTCACAATATTTTATGGCTCAATTTCCGTTTGCTCAACTTCCGCCCGCCAACTGCAGTGGGCCGCAACGAATGCGCCCAAAAAGCAAGTTGAAGTTGTTGTGGATGATTAAACAGAGCCAGACCCAGAGAGAGGGAGACAGCGAGAGCGAGAGTGAGTGAGAGAGAGGGAAAAGTACACACAGACAATGACAAAGTTTTGCTCCACCAAGCCTAGATTTGACTGCCATTTGTTTCTTTTGTGAAAAATGATAAATTTGCTGAGATCTATTTCAGCATTTTTTTCTTTTTCTTTTTTCTCTTTTTGTAACTTTTGTTTGTTTCTCTTTTTGTTTATTTGTTGGGTGTGCCGCTTAATGACTTTATACTGAATGCTCCAGGAATGAACAACACAACTGAGCTGAGCCTGACGTTGCTCAAAGTGAGGCATTTTCAGCTGTTGTTATGCTTTACATTGCCATTATCATAATCATTATTAATGTGACTTCGATTATTGCTGATAATCTGTTTAACATGTCAAGGCAATAGGCTGGACCGGGCGAGCTGCAGAACGACGTAGATTGAAAATTTGTATTTAATTATTTCGAGCGTCGTGAAATGAAAATAAATTAATTACACAATTCCATTATAGGCCTGCCCAAGAAAATTTCCATCAAATAAAGACAGGAATATTCACTGCTGTTGCCATTAAATTTTACATAATTTTTTAACTTATTCGGGATTACTAATTTGTTATTTAAGCCATATAATTATTGTCTTTATTTAGTTAAGCTCTGCAAACACAAAGAGTCAAAGAAAAGAGCAACGACTCTTGATCTCTAATTAGTATTTCTCAATCATTAAGCATATTTGCTCAGCTAAACATATAGACGCATTCTCCACTCTCAGGCGCTCTCAAATGCCCGGGCCATAAATCATTTTCGCATCAATCTGAGAAATTAATATGCAAACATTTAATTGCGACTGCAGCCGTTAAGTCGGCTTACGATTTGTTTCGGGCTGCCGTTCACTAATTAAGTTGTGCTAAGCGCATTTGCAGCAAACAAATGTGAATGCGTAAACACAGAGATAGAGAATGCCAGGACGGACGCAAAGCGCAAATCTCTCTCTAAAAACTAGCCAAGCGAATCAACGAAACAGCTTGGCAATAGCCAACGGCCGATGACTATAAATGGGTCTGGGATTGGGATTGGGCATAGACGTATGGCGGGCAGCCGTAATATATTTGCATTAACCCAGTGACACATTTGGACATAATCTGATTAATTGGCGTGTAAAAGAGAAATAAATTGAGCGCACTAATCAAGCGCAAATGGAGCGGCCCAAAGATGTTGCAGTCGCAGCAGCAGCAGCAACACCAACAACAGTCACAGCTGCAGCGGCAGCAGCAGCAACAGCTCCAGCCGATTGGAGCTCACACCCACGCCCACGACATTAGAGAATTAGTTCGAGTCGCCATGCGAGTGGCTTCAAATTTCCAGCTAGTCATAATTTGATTCAATCTAAGCCGTCTGCTGCCTGGCGACTGCCTGCTGCTGCCTGTCGGTCCGTCTTTCCGTCAGCCTGACTGCCTTCCCGGTTGATAGTCAATTTATTTTTATTTTTTCTATTTCGTATTATATTTTTCACAATTAATTGATGTCAACGGCTTGCAGCAAACCAGGAAGATTGAGCAACCAGACCGCAAAACGGCGTCGCTATCGATACACGCACATATATATAGATACATATGTATATAGATATATATAGATATCGTCGGTTTGGCAACTTCATCAAAGAGACGCGTCTAACTGGCGGCGTTTGTCTTTCTTGTGGCTGCATTGGCTTCAGCCTCAGCCACAAAATCAATCAGGCATGGCAAAGTAGCGCACTTTTCACTCAGTCTCCAGTCTACAATGTGCGGCCCGCCACGCCCTCCAGCCATGTTGCCGCCCACATTTTCAATTTATTAAATGACATTTGTTTTGTTTTGCCTCTCGCCCAGCTAGATCCATACGCGGCTAGGTATACAGACATATTTGTGCCTGTGGCCCCAAAGCATCAATTTTTAATTTCATTAGCGCACCGCGGCCCCTGGGCCCCACTGTTCGCTTTTCATTATCTGTTTTTCCAATTTGCATTTGCCGGTTTTGTGTTTTGGTTACAGCACTCGCACATTTTCCGGTTCATGCTTTGCCCATTTGAATTTTAAATGATTATTGATTTTTCTTTTCATTTTTGTTTTGTTTTTTTGTTTGTGCCCGTTTTTATCTGCTTCTTTTTTCCCTCGCAATTTTTGGCTGAGTTGCGCTTATCGATGGCCTATTTTGTGGCCTTGCGAACAGGCTCGGCCCGGCTAGCCGCCTGACTGGCTGACTGGCTGGCTGGCTGGGGGCCAGGGCAAATATTGAAATTCAGGGGCAAACAAACTTGTTAATTACCCAAAGTGCACAAAGTTCGCAATCTGTGTGTAAGGCACAAACAAACAATACTCCAATGCTCAGCCATTTAAAAATAACATAACATATAAATATAAACATCAACAGCCCATCAATGAGCTCGCCCAGCTGTTGCCACAAATTCTTATCGGATAAACATAGAGACCTAAGAACTTGGCTAACCAGCGATTAGCTAATGATTAGCTCAATTAATTCATGTGGCTTTACAACAATCTAAAAACGATTTAGCTACTTCACAGTCGGATTTGGCGAGCCAAGAGTGCTAGACAGCCTAGCTGAGTTATCATGATGATAAACAGCTCTAATTTATTTGTAGTATAAAGCAGACTATGAGCTACCCTGTGAGAAGGTATTTATTTATTTCTGAAACTATTTGATAATGCAAGAAATTTATTTCTATTACAAATAAGCAGATCTAAGAATATTTATGCTTCAAGAATTCCTTAAAAATGCGAAATATAAATATATACATACATATATAAACACAAATGTGTATCAAAGCTATTCACATTGGAATTGCTGCAGATAACAAATGAGAATTCCAAATGTGGTTTAGTTGGTTCTGGTTCTATTTTAAGAATGCCATCGTGCACCACTTACACATTTGCCTAAACAGATTCAACGATTCATCGCAAATCCAGCCAAACGCACCTGGCCATAATCGAAAATGTTTATTTAACAAATAAATTGGCCGAATTGCGCAGCGTTGAGATGATAGCAAAACAATGCCGCACCACCTGCCCCACCACACCTGCAGCTGCACCAGCAAATAGTTTACGGGTGGCAGCCATTTATAAATTCATGCAATTAAAAGAAAATTGCTTTGGTTTATTTATGATCCCCAACTGCAGCCAGGTAGAAAATATTCCGCCCACAATGTAAAATCTGTGCAGATACTCGAAATTTGTTGGTGAAATAGAACCGAACGTCAGCCGAAATATTTAAATAAAACCGCCTGGATATGCAACACAAAATATTGCAATAATAATATACAAATTTTGATATGCAAGATTTTCTCAAAAAGAAAAGCTTTTGAGTTGACTTGTATTAAAGTACTTGAGACTTTGAGAATTTCCCTGAATTATGTCTAATGCCTCGATATTGCGTGTTGGAATTTTCATTGGCTGCTGCTCATTAAAATCCGCTCAGCGGGCAGCGGGCTGGAGTCTCGGGTCTCGGATCTCGGGTCTCTCGTCTCTTGACTTTTACTCGAAAACAATTTGCCATGCTTTCGAATATTCGAAGAGCCACGGAAAATAGTTGCAGCTCATTAAAGTCGCATTAGTGCGCCACTGTCAAAGGCGCGGGAATCGAAAATTGTATCGAGTACTCGCTGTACTCGATACCTGATTAACTCTGCAGCTTAAGACGTTCGTAATGAGACAGAGACGACTTTTACTTTCCCTTAATGTGCCGTGATTTTCGGCAGCAGGAGAAAAAGTTCAACTAGCTATTTGATTTTTTGTTTTTTTTTTTTTTATTTAATGCTTCACGCTTAATTGGTCTCATCGATGGACTAATTCTTCATTTGAAGTCCAAAGTCTTTGATGCGGGCTGACATTGATAAATGAGGCGATCCGCTGGCCAAGAGCTCGTTCTACTTTAGGTGCTGTCTGTCCCGACTAACTAACTAACTAACTTAACAATGCATAACAGTGAACTGTGTTGTTGTTAACTGGGCTCCAAAGTTCGTCGGCTCTGGCTGCGCTTCATGTAAATTTTCTGCTCAATTAACTTGTCAACATTTTGACAAACATTTGCGCTCATTAGAGACTTTGCCCAGAATTATTAATACTTGGCTGCTGCACAGCCTTTGCCCCACCCAAGCAAGTCAAGTGGGCATGCGGGGGGCGGGCAATTTGTGGATGATTTGCATAAACTGCCTCTTTACAAGGCAGTTGTGATTTGTGCTTTCTTTTGGCTGAGCTGCTTCTGCCACTTCGCTCAGCTGAGCAGCAAAAGAATCCGTCCGACTGTCCAGCGGACATGATGTGAATTATTTCATTTGTTTGCCTCTTGATGCGCTGTGCAGTTCAATGAAGCGCGACGGCATGAGAGGCAGACGAGGGGGTGAGGGGGCGTTCTCCGCTGCTAATCACAATTGAGATAAAGGTTTCAGTTTAATTGAGTGCAACTCTGCCTCACAACATAATTGTTCAATTGAAATGATTGAGATGCTTCACCAATGTCTCCACTGCTCGCTGCCTGATAAACATGCTGCAATTACTCTGGCAGCTCTTAATTGATTAGGCTCGAGCGCTGGGAGCGTGCGGAAATAGACGTACAGCTATTGTCAAGCTGCTGTTGGCCGCTTATCACTCGGTTGCAGCTGCCAACCTGGCCTAAGCGCCGATCAGCGGGCCTTAGCCGTGCTACGTGCTTGGCCCACACTTGGCGAGCTTCGAGCCATGCATTTGTATGCATGCAACTATGTGGTTTATGCACCACGCACACAAATCGCATATGCCATTTATGGAGCGCTAAATATGCTCTGATATGCGACAGTGGCGTATCAATATAAGTTCGCTCGAAATGCTAGATAGATACTCTATATATTATATGTGCGAAAGTTTCCAACTTCACGCTGCAGATAGTCCATATGCCAATCATGGAGTTTTTTGTACATTTCGTCACGGACTTATATTTTATATTGCATATTCTTGATCAGTTTTGAGACATATCTGCCTGTCTGGTTATCGTTTTGTACGCGCGCAGCAGCTGCTCGTAGCTCAAAGTCTTCTCAATCAAAATCGACTGGATTATTATAGATATAGCCTCATCATTTAACTATGGAGTCAGTTATGCTATAATCAAACAACTGATTCCATATCTTACAAGCTATAATCATTTAACTGTTGCTATACCTCATATGCTAAAAGCATATAACTGATGTTGTCATATTCTTTTCCAATCTTGAAATATTTTACATCGATGGAATTTTTCTTCATGCATTCATTTCCTTCAGTTGCTCATTTCTTTTATTTCAAATCTTTCATTTGCTTCAAATGATTTGCAACAGTTTCTAATTATATTTAATATAAGCTCAATATTTCATATTTGAATATTTTATATTTCATAGTTTATATTTAATATTTATATAGTTTTATATTATATTTTATATTTTTCTATATTTATATTTTATATTTTATATTTTAATTTATATTTTAGTTTTTATATTTTTAATAATTTATAATTTAATTTTATATTTTCATACTTTCATTTTTATTTTTGGATTTTTTACTTTTATTTTTATTTTTAGGTTATTTTATATTTTATATTTTACATTTTATATTTTATATTTTATATTTTATATTTTATATTTTATATTTTATATTTTATATTTTATATTTTATATTTTATATTTCATATTTTACATTTTACATTTATATTTTATATTTTATATTTTTTATTTCATATTTTATATTTTATTTTCCCTTCTATGCTATATATGCTTGTATATAGTAGTCTTTGGCAAGCTGCTTGGCAGCATCCATGGACACTTGCTCTATCGCAACTTGATTCACTTATCTGACACGCTCAGCTGCCATTTATTTCGATAAGTTATTTATTCACACCAGTAGATGCTTGTTATTCCACATTATTTTTTTCTATTTCGCATTTGCATTTCTATCCAAGGATACATTTCATGCACTCGCCGTCTGCAGATGCTTGAAATGTGCCACTGCCAGTGCCACTGAAACCACCACACCCAACAGCAGCAATAGCAACAACAGCAGCAACAACAACAACAACAACGTGCCAAGATAGCAGATATTTGTCTTCGGCTTTGGGCCCAGCCAAGATACAAGTAAGAGTTGCTGTTAGTTGTGCCATCTTATGCAATTCATCGCATACATTTTCCATCACTTGGCATGCAAAATGCACGACGCCATCGACCGAGTGCCGCTGCCTGCCCCTGCCTCTGGCTCAGCCTGCTATCTGCTCTCCTACTCGCCTGGTCTGTCGGTCTGTCTGTCTCACATTGCACTGGCATGCAATTGAGTTGCAGTTGCATCTTTCGTGCCTATAAATAACCACGTCAAGCAGTTAACACCATTAACCGCATATTAATTGGCCGAAATGGGCACCGCGAAATAATGCCAGCAGGATTAGGCGCCACGACAAAGTCCGATTCCAAGTCGCGACATTTGGCTGACATTTGTATAAATTCCATAGAAGGCGTCGCATTGCCACATGTGTAAAGCCTTAAATGGCACTTGGCGTCTGCATGTCGCATAGAAACGCACACACACACACGCACACACATACATATATATACTTTTAATATATGAACATATTTATCCTCCATCCATTGCCATGCAAATGTCACTCAGAGATGTGGGCGGGCGGGGGACTGTTGCAGTCGCGTGGGTGCGGAGCGGCGGCAATTGCGGCGATAATTGAACATTTGAGGCACGCGAAAATTGCCAGACCTTCCTCCTCCACCCGCCCACCATCGGCCCCTCTGCTCCACAGCGAGGGCTCTTAGTGTACTAATAAATATCAATTGTATGTGCAACAAAAACGACATAAAGAACTCGACAACAACAAAGTTGTGTTTGCCTTGTCTTTGCATTTCCCTAAGAGTTCTCCCTCAACACACACACACGCACACACACACACACACTCACACACATACGCATATGCAGCATGCATAAATTAAGTGCAATTAGCATAAATAATTTCCAGCTTTTAGCTGCAATCTAGAGAGCAGCAGAGAGCAACAGTCAGCAGCAACAGCATGCAACATGCAGATTCAGATTCAACAGCTGCAAAGCAGCTAAATCAACAGCGCGAATTTCTGTGATTATTAGAAAACCAAATTTGGCAAATCCAATGTGGACAGGCGTCGATATGCGATGCTCTTGGCAAGCAAGTGAGATTTGGGTTTTCGCCAACTGAAAAGCTAGTGAAAAACCAGACTTGGTAAAGAAATTTATTAGACATTAAATAGATTTAGTAATAGCAGAATTACCTTGGTAAAAGAATAAACTTAGAATAGTATTATTATCATTATTATTCTCTATTATGCATTATTATATACTTTTGTAAGATGATCTTGATTATGCAGACTTCAAATTAACTTTTAGATTAACCAACTGCTATTTGCAGACATGCTTCAGCTTAAGTAAATTCTAATGGACTTTGGATTTCTTGAGTAGATTGAATCATATACATATATACTTTAAGTCCCTTTGGAACATTTTAAGCTCTTACGCAATTAAATGTAAGCAAATTCCCTAGAATTCATGTGGATGACATCATGTTGCAGCTGTGTTCAAGCGAACCAAATCCATGTTTCGAACACAATTTTTGCAGACAAAGAAGCGACGAATCGACCGATAAATAAGCCGTGTCTCAAATTAAGGCCAGCCGAAAAGCAAACGAGCCCACAAAATGCACATAACAAGCTTGAAGTGGCTCAAAGAGAAGCAGAGAGGGAGAGGGAGGGGGAGATAGTGAGTGAGAGAGAAAGAGAGAGAGAGAGAGAGAGAGAGACGGCAAAGGCCGCACATGGTTGGTGTTTGTTTACACATTTTATGATATTTACAGACAGTTATGTATGTATGTATATATATTATTATTTTTCCTTTTTTTATATAAGAAATACAAAGATATAAATTTATATTTCAGTAATGCAAATGTCAAATCATTTTGTAGCTCAAAAATTTAAAGAATGCTAAAAAATTAATAAAAGAAAATATAAATAAAATCAACTAAGAATGTAAAATGAAAATATTTTGGAAATTCAAAATAACTTACATATGTATGCATATATATACTACATTATTTCCATAAATGTATGTAAGTATATACAATCAATCAAGAGGCACAAGAGTTAGAGGTGCTAGGGTGTTATACATACTTATTTATATTCGTATATTATTTATATAAATGTATATATGTAAATATGTATTATTAAAGACACCTCTTTGTACGAGAACAAGGCATGTTTTTATTTATTTATATATATAAAATACATATGAAAACAGCAGCAGCTGCTGAATAAGAGAATGCACTTCATTCTGTCTCAAGTAGCTGTCTCTACTTACTCAGAGAAACATTTTTCTGATACTACAAAATCTTTCGCAAACACTTTTTAAAGGCAATCAAAATTATTTAACTTCTTGTGTCAAACATTTCAATTCAAGATTCGTCAAGAAATCAAAATATTTGTGTTTCAATTAACATTTGTGCCCTCAATTGAGCATTCCAATTGGAAAGATGTTCGCTGAGTTTGTCAAAAAATGGTTTAATTTACGCATATGCATGAGTACATCTAGAGCTGGCTTTGGGTCTAGAGTGTGTGAGCTATTGCGCCTAATTGCGCTCAATGTGGCGCTTATCGGCCCAGCCAGCCATTCGAAGTGGGTCAAAGTTGCTGTGGGGTTCAAATCCCTACCGCAACCCATAAATTTGTGAAGCTGCGAAGCAGATGTGTCTCCACCCCCCACCCCACACCAGCAAATAAATATGGGCGCTATTGGAAAACGGCCTCATCACCATCGCAGCTCGCCATTAAATGCCAGACGCAGCTTCATTGTGAATTTGCAGCAGCCTTCTGTGGCATTAATTATGTGCCTTATGGCACTTTTCAACGCCATCATGAATACTGGGCGGCATCGTAAACAAAAAACAGAAAGAGAGAAAAGAAAAAAACGAAAACGAGATCGAAACGACAATTGTTTTCATTCGACTGTTAGATAAAAGCGACAAATTTATGTTCCCGACTTTGGCTTCACACGATGTGTTTTATGTTGTGCGTGTTATTATTATGTACAACAAATGAATATTATAGAGAGAGAGAGGCCCCAAATATGCCATGAGATTTATGGGTTTCTCTCTGGGGGGGTTAATAATAACAAAAATGAAAGTAAGACAAGGTAAATAAAAAGTGTAAACGTACTTTGAGCGTGTCGGTAATAAGAATTTGAGCTACAACTGAGACTGAACTCGTCTGCAAAATACAAAAAAAATAATCAAAAAGAAAACAATAAGAATCAAAACAAGAATTGTGACAGAAACATATGGCTAATTAAAAACAAATGCATGAATGTATTTTAAGATTATGCAAGCCGCAGCTGGCAATTGAATTTACATTGAATATTATTCATGCCAGCAGCACTTCGAGCTTGGGACATTCACAGTGAAATTGTGAGTTAAGATTCCAGACTCCATGGAAGACCTTGAGCTGGCGCCTTGCCAACAAGATTGAGATAGAGATTGGGATTGGGATTGACATTGAGATTGAGTCATCCCGTCCTAATTAACCGAATGAGCAACAAAGACCTTTAGGATTGCTGCGCCCACGCCTAATATGAGAGATCGTCCTCGGCTGAGACAAGGCTGGAATGTGCGCACAATGAGATAACTCAGCAGCAGAAGCAGCAGCAGCTGCTGCTTTAACAATGACTAAGAACTGTGAGAGATAAAGAATCGCACACACACGAGCACACATGAGACATGCAGATGATGATGAAGATGTGCGACAATGTAAACCCAGTTGAGATGCGCACACAAGTGAGAATAAGCACATGACAGTGTATAAAAGACGCTGGGCACTGGAGTTGCTTGTGGCCCAGCTGAAGCTCTGGAACATATGACAAACATAAGGCACCAAACTTGTGAGTGAGAGGGAGAGTCTGAGTGAGACTGCGACTGCGACTGCGACTGAGACTGAGACTGAGACTGTCTCTGTGTCTGTGCTTGGGTTTCTCAATCTCAGTCGGCTCTGCTGCTGACAGGGCAACAAGCAAATAAAGCGACAACTTTAACAAATACACTGCAAGCGAGTCCTGTGCGACGGAGCGTCAGTGCTCCCCTTTGTGCCAGAGATGCAATAAAATGCAAAGAAAATAATAATAATAATAATAAACGACCTTCGCTGGCTGCCGTCGAGCGATTCGCCTTCGGGCGTGGAGCGTGGGATATGAAAAGTGTGGTCGTACCCAGTTACAGGAAGGGTGTCCACAAAGCGAAGACATGAAATGTGAGCTACCTGTTTATACACTCAGCATTACTTGAACCAAAATATACACATGTATACGTCTACTTATACATCTACATATGCATCTATGTATACATCTGTATTATCGGACTTATCGCGCCTGATATGCGGCGAAGTATGTCTCGTAAGTCACATGTAAATTGCATTATCACGCCAATTGTAAACTGAAGTCGACTTGTCGATAAGAAGTAATCCTCGACAAGAACTAACTGTATTAATATTTAAGCCAAAGCGCTCTTCGCTATTAGCCATAAACAACAACAAGCCAAATGGATGCAGTTAACTTAGCATTTCCCATACGAAATGATTTTGCTGGTGTAAGCAGCTTGTTTTTTTTTTATACAATATTAACTTGCAATCAACGTAAATATATATTGTTTTTTTTTTTTTTTTTTTTTTTTTTTGTTAAGCTGTCTCGATTTTATTTTTAAAATGACAAAAACAAAACAAGAAATCGAATTAATTTCAGCGCATGCAGCACAAATTTGAGCTTAACGCCGTTGCAATACATTTTCCCAACCACACAACAACAACAACAACATTATAAATATAGGTGAGTAAATTGAATCTAGATTCTAGATAAAAGATCGAATGCGCGCACAACTTTAACAAAATTCACCGCGCATGAAATGCAAATAAAAACAGGAAAACTCTTCTCAGCTTATTATTATTATTTTGTTTTTCCTTTTTCTTTTCCTTTTTTTTTTTTTTTTGTAAAAAAAGGGCGCACAATTTAAAACGTGACTGTTACAAAGAATTTCATTTCTTTTATCACACAAATTTCTGCCATGCTGCCGACGCGTCGCCGACGTTGACAAAAATTATTGTTATAAATGCGACCTTATTACTCTTGTTACTTTCGTTTGTTGTACAACAGTGTTTTATTTAATTTAATTTATTTTATTTCATTTATTTTATTTTATTTTATTTTTTTTTTTTTGGGACTGTTTTCGGGTTTTGTGTTTCACTTCTTGGGAAGCAATGCTCTGCGCTGCATGCTTTGAGAACACGACACTGAGCACACAAATCACTTTGTTTTTATTATTTATTCCTTTTCTTTTCGCTTTGGTTACTTATTGCGTTGGCTCCTCGTTGCACTTCTTTTTATTATTTTTATTTAGACAATTTGCATGTATCTCGCGCTTTGCAAAATGTATCTTTCGTTTGGCAAATGCCGGCTGATCGCGTTCTGCGCGCGCCGCTTCTACAAAAAACGCAACCAACTTACGCGCCGACGTTTCGTTAACTGACCCAACAACAACGCCGGCCGCATGCGTTAAGTGAACGGCCGTCAGCGTCGCTGACAGCGCCAACGTGAACGTTGACGTTGACGTCGACGGCGCTGTTGCTGTTGCTGTTGCTGTCACTGCAGCCACTTTGCGCTCAAACTTCACTAGCGTAACGAAACTTGTTCTCCCCGATTCACACACTCACACTCATACTCACTCTCAGCCAACAACAGCAAACGTAACACGCTCTCACGCACTCTCTCTCTCACAAGAACTTGTTGCTCACACTTTGAGTTTTGCCTAAGTGTGTGTGTGTATGTAAATATATATTAGTACATGTGTATGCATAGATTTGTGTATTGTTTCTTTTTCGGCTAGTCCACTTTGTTTTGTTGTTCCCTCAATTGCTGCTCTCTCTTTTACTCTCTCGCTCCCTCTCGCTCTCGGCTTCTGGGCTCATTAAGTGGCGTGTTGAGTGCTTATCTGCCGGCCAATTGAGTGGGGCTCTTGAGTGTTGTTGCACTCGTAACATTTCAATGAGCTTTGCGATTCGCCTGGTTTATTGCCACAAATTTGTTGTTTTTGTTTTTGTTTTGCTTTGCTTTTGTTGTTGTTGTATTGATACATTTATAAATGCATTTGAATGGCTCGTTTGGCGCTCCACTTTATGTTTCCCGCATTTCGTTTGCTTTATTTGATTTTTATGGCTTTTTACACGCATTTTTTGTGTGCGCGCCTTTTTCAGCTCTCCATATTTTTGGAGCTTATGATTCACGGACGGGTTGTGCATCATAATGGGGCACTGAAGGATTTATTGTATACATTCATGTGTATAAACAGGCTGGCCTGACCTTGAAGCAGCGATGCTTGGGCCTCAAAGTGAATTGAGTAGAATGCGTATAAAGTCTATCATCTATGTATATATATTTTACGTAGATTTATATAAGTCTTGCCCATGTTTTCAAATGACACAGCATTAAATGAAACTTTCTCATGTCTCTTCATGGAGATGCTTTGTCAACTCGCATCTACTCGAAATCCATTGGCAAATCATTCGATTCTTATTTGAAAACTCGTTTGATATTCGATTAGTTTGAAGTCAGAATATTGGGCTAAGGTCTGTTCTGCTTGTAATCAATCGAAGCAAGTTTTACGACAGCGAAATATTCTATATTTTGTAGCAAAAACATTCACAGTCATATCAGTGCTCACTCACCAGTCACTACTATATATAGATATACATATATATATTTAGACCATAAATATAGCAGATAAAGACGAATATGCCAATGTCTTTGGCAGGCCAACAACTGAATCTCGGCGAAGTCTGAATGAATTTGATATTAAATGGCGAATCGCTGAGTGTGTGGAAAGTATTTGCAGCTTGTTGCTTTCCACACAGCCGTCGCTTATGGCAGAGTGTGAAAAATGCATGCAACGAGTTATGATCAGCTCGAGGAGAATTTTTTCTTGAATTTCAGCTGTGGATTTGTCCACACTTGTGCCGCCAGCAAAGGACGTGGCAAAAAAATTTATTAACTGCAGACGCGACAGCACGGACGAATTGGCTCTGGACGGACTCAAGTGGAAACTCCATGCAAGACAAGTCTGCTTCTCGTTTTTTCTATTTTTTGCATTTCTCATTCATTTTTCCTATTTTGAAGTGTCGCTGGAAAATCTATTTCGAGCGCATAATTTTTCACACTGCCACTTCTCGAGTCAGTCGCGTTCCCACTCTCTCTCTCTTTCTCTCTTCCTCTCTCTATGTGCATATTTCTCATCACAAAAGTCGATTTGTCGTCTGGCAGAAATGTCTTTTGGCCTTTTTCTGTTGCTGTTGTTGTTTGTTTTTTTTTTGTGGTTGTCGGATTTCCTGCATTTGCAAATTGAATTGAAATCTTTGAGCTGCTCAGGCATTGCATTCGGTTATTTGCATGCAGTGTTCCTTTACATTCCAATTAAGTTGCATTTATTTTTGAGCTTTCCTCTTCATTATTGACTTTAGTTTTAACTCATGAATAATGCAGCTATTGTCATTTGGTTACGGTTAAAAATTTACAGCACTTGTCATAATATTTATATTTTGCGATAACATAACAATTTAATTGTTAGCGAATCGAGAGTTAATACTGAACGGTACCATATCTATAGGAATGCTTTTATCATTTATATATTCATTTTATTATGAGGTTTTTCATTGAGCTTCGAAACAGATTCTAGTGTAATCTAAAAAAAATGTATAAATTTTCTTTCCTTTGATTGAAATGAGCAAAAATATATATATTAATATTTCCATTATTCCCGGTTTTATATATTGATACGTATTTTTATACCCTGAACCCATTGAAAATGGGAAATCAGGGTATAATGGTTTTGTGAAAAGTATGTAACAGGCAGAAGGAATCATCGCAGACCCCATAAAGTATATATATTCTTGATCAGGACGACGAGCTGAGTCGATATAGCCCTGTCCGTCTGTCCGTCCGTCCGTCCGTCCGTCCGTCCGTCCGTCCGTCCGTCCGTCCGTCCGTCCGTATGAGCAAAAGGATCTCAGAAGATATAAGAGCTAGAGAGCTGAAATTTGGCAAGCATACTCGTGTATACCATAGGCAGTGCAAGTTTGCTTTATTGTTTCGATAACTCATCCGATAACTTTTTTATCGAGAATAATCGAAAAATCGACAATGTTTTTTCAGCTTATTTTGAACACTTTTAGACCTGGAGACTTCAAATTTGCGTTGTATATAAAGTTAATGGATACAAAGATTTTGTAATTTACAGATTTTGGATACCACGCCCCCTTCGCCCCCAATTTGTAAAAAACGCATTTCAAGTACTAGAGACTTGTGCTTTGAAATGTACACACATTTAAGCCATATGATTACGCTCTAAAAGTTTCATTAAGATCGTATGTCTACAAAAGAAATTATTCAACAAATAAATTCTCGTTATATTGCCCACACTGCAGTGCAGCCCAAGCGCAGCCGCTGCTAGCTGCGCAGTTTGCAAAGCGCGTGCTTATACGTGCATGTGTATGTATGTGTGCATAAAAGAAGTCCAGAATGATTAGAATATCAGTTTGGAGGGTTCAGGGTATCTCCTAGTCGAGCAGTCTCGACTGGAGCCTTCTTACTTGTTATTAATCATCTAATAGTTCGCATATGTGCATTCAATATTTCATATTTAAATGACGCAAAAAGCCCCATCAAATAGAGGCCCAAACCACAAAACGGTTGAAGGGTTAAAACTGCAAACAAAATGGCGCCAGGCGGCGACAAAAACAATGCAAAAAAAAAAAAAAAAAAAAAAAACAAGCTGCAGAAAAACGGCAAATGAATTGGTTTGCGTGTAGGCAGCTGCACTCACATCCTGCGTATATATATATATATATATGTGTGTGTGTGAGTGTGTGCATGCTTGTGGGCGATTGGCTGTGTGCACGTATTGTCAATATAACTGAACACGTTTGACAATTATGCACGGTTACATTTCATGGCATATTGGTGCAGTTTTGCAAATAAAAGTCTAGCAAATAACAATAACAGAAAAAGGCTATCAGAAAGTCAACGAGAGCGTGTGTGAGTGTATGTGTGTGTGTTGTATATTGATAGTGGCAGGCAGTGAGCGCTGCGCACCTACAGCCAAGCCACAATCATAGCCAAAGTAATCAGCGAATGTGTAGCAAGAGCCAGAGCCAGAGCTAGAGCCAGAGCCAGAGCCAAAGCCAGACCCAAAGCTAAAGCCAATGCTAAAGCCAAAGCCAAAGCCAAAGCCAAGCCATTTCAGCGTGACAATCAATTGATTTCCCATGCGGGAAGCAGGAAAAAATAATATTTTTTTTCTCCTTCTACATTTTCTATATTTTCTTTCTTTTTTTTTTTTTTTGTGAGAGTTTTTAAGCTTGCCTTTAACCACTGCAGCACTTTTGGCATTTCTGTCAGGCTAGCTGCAATTTCTGATCAATAAATCATTCGCAGTTCGCTGTTTGCTGCTCATTTAAAAGGGCCAACCGAAAGGGTTCAAATGAAAAGGAATTGCAAATAATGTCGACTGTTTTTTACGAGCAATTCCATTTGATTGATTATATTTTATAATTTTTTGCAATTGGTCCATTTAATTGGCATTTTAAACTCTATATTAAAGTGCGGAAAAAAGTTGTAATTCCATAATACAGTTTTTTTAATGGTTTGTGTCCCAACTAATTTGCCAGTGCAGAGCGTTGCATACTTTTGGGAGTGCATTAACATGCGATGCCAAAACAAAGAGTATCTCATTTTTGCCAGTTTTCAATTCAAATTTAACAAACTGCCATAAATCACAGCGCACTTGCCGCACGCATGGCGTATGAGTGATTTATTGAACGATTTTCGAGCAATGCAATTTAAATTGATTTCATTGTTGTCTGGACTGGACTGCATAATAAACTAAACTAGCCGGCGCTGCGGCGCTACTGTCTCTGCTCCAGCCACACATTTTACAAGCCCAACTGGCGAGCAGAAGGAAGAGTCGCAAGGACCAGCTGGGCAAGGACAACGATGTGAACGAAGTTGAACGTGGTCAGGGACCAGCAGCAGCTGCCACAGCTACCAGCGAGCAGCGGTCATAAGCGGTTAAATGAGTTGCCCGTATGTGTGTGTGTGTGTGTGTGTGTGCATCTGTATGTATCTGTGTGTGTGTGTGCCAATATCGACCACATGTGGTTAAATTATGGCCAGCAGAAGTGTTCACAATTTCAGCAGCCCAAGGGATGCCGTTAGCTGCCCGCTGCCCACTGCCCATATGGCTTCGACTATTGGCCAGTGCAATGCGTTTTCGACACATTTATTTTACAATTCTTACAGCTTTACAGGAAATCAATAAAGCATATTTCAAAGCGCCAAGCTCTGGGCTGCCAATGACGCATGGATGTGGCCATTCGCCTCAGCCCTTCACACATTTCGCCGCCCCTCAACCGACCCTAATCAAGTTGCAATTCTAGATCGGCATTGCGCTGGGCAGCCCAAGTTTGTCAACTCAGAGCGCACCCTTTATCTGCCCTATAATGAGCATTCATTGGGCCACTCAGTCAACGGCTTTGAGAGGGCTCCTCGGGCCCATCGACCAGGCATCGATGTGGTCAGGCGTCACTTTGGTGTCAGCAACGGGCTGCTGACTACGACTACTCGGCCAATTACGCAGACGGCCAGTGCAGCTCTAATTGGAGTCGGCTTCATGCGAGCGGAACTGCATTCGATAGCAGGTTGATTGAAGATGCGGCACGTGCACTGCCACACCACTGCACCACTGGCAATTTTTGTGGTTTGGTGGCGACAAACCAGTTAACTCGAATGTCCATCAGCAGGCTAAGCAGGCGAGGAGCGACCTACCTTTGCCCACTGCAGTGCACTGGGCGGCTCTGGGTAATATTTACTCAAGTCAAAATTAATTATAAAACATTTTCTGCTTATTTTTTTTTTTCTTTCTTTACTTTGTTGTTGCAGCACGAAGGGCTGTCACAAAAAGCTGCTGACTTTGCGCAATTTCAATTAAGCTTGTAGCTGGCAAAATCATTTTAATTTCACCAGCCACATGGAAAAGGTGCCAAAACGTAAGCCACGCTGCGGATGCGTGCCATTGACATGCCACAATTTTTGTATTTTCTCTTCTCTTCAATGTCCAACCCAGTGTACCCCACGGCGTATGCTTAACACAAACGCAACGCTTGCATAAAAAAATGAGTGCATATAAAATGTTTCAATGAAAATGCAGTTTTCAATTAAATTTAATACGCCCACTGCTCGCACAAACTTTTATTCAATCAATAGAAATTCCTCAAGCAAGCCAGACTGCACACAGAGCTGCGGAGAAGGGACAGCGGACAGCGGACAATGGACGGACATTTTTGTGGTCAATTAACCGCAGCGCACGCTGCGGCTTAGATGCTCTGCGCCAGCTTCTGGTCAGCAGAGATGTGGCCAAAGTTGGCTAGTTGGCTCGCTGGCCCCTTTGGCCCCTTTTAGAACGGGACGTATGTAGCGTGTCCGGCCGTTGGGCGACTTCATTTAAGCAGAGTCAACCGCCCCATAAAGCGTTTATTTTAACACACTGAAAGTTTCATTTGCGCTCGTCGCTCCAATTTCGTGCTGGTTTCCTGGTAATTGTTTTAAGTTGCATTTATTTAAACTTTTTACGTTTTACTCTACGAATACGCTCCCGCGCTCGGGGCACGGATAACTTTGCCAGCTTGTTGAGAAAGTTTTTAATGCTATTTCGCTTCGTTCTTTTTCCTTTTTTCCTGCATGTTGTTAATTTTATTAAAGTTTGCCTTATCACTTTTTCGTCGACTGCAACCTGCCATGCACAAAGACCGCAAAGAACACATAGTCAAAAAAAAAAAAAAAAAAAAAAGAGTAAAAATACAAAGAGAGAAGAAATTCACCTTTCGTTAAGTGATGACAAAAGTATCTCAACTTGAGAGTTCCAGAACTGCTTCGCTTCGCACTCAATAAATCATGGAATATTCGGGCAATATTCATTGTGTTTGATATAAAGATATTATACACTGCTAACTACAAGAGCTTGAAACAAAATATTTTCGCATGGTCTCAAATATTTCCAAGAAAGGAGCTTAGTTTCGAAATGTTTTCTTAGCAAAGCTAAACTACAAATTTTATTTTATTTTATTTATTTTTACTTTTTTTTTTGTTCTTGATAATCTTCTTGGTTAGCTTTAAAATTTGTTCTTTTAACATTTAACATTTAAAATATCAAATCTCATAAATGGGTCACTCAGCTGTCTTGCATTGGGACATTTATGTGCACAAATACACTCGCATTTGACTAGTTGGACGCAGTAAAATATAAACAGCTCCCTGGTGGCACATCTGTGTATACATGAGAAGCGAAAGAGACAGAGCGAGACAGAGAGAGAGTGGAAAGAAACGAGCTGAGGCTATATATATATATATATATGTATATACATATAACCTAGTAGGAATACAAACAAGCTAGCAGACAGAGACAACAACAACATTATAATAAACTGACAGCATGAGCTTTACATTGCTTTCATTTAGATTTGGATTTAGATAGATTGTGGCTGGCCTTAAATATGTGGCAGCATTAGCATATCCCTCCGTGTTGCACTTTAAGCACAAGCAACGGGCGACCTATGAGCGAGTGAGCGAGGCGCGTTAAACCCTTAACGGTTGACATCTTAAGCCCACTTGCCTTGACTCTCTGTTCGCCTCCACCCACCCTCCCTCTCTCTCTTTCTTACTCTGCCACTCTGGCTCTGTCTACGACTCTTGACTTGCCATTCAACTCTCATATTTATGCGCACTTTGTGGCAAATATTTTTCTATGCCTGCTCCACACTTGTTGTTTCTATTTTCAACCCACGCACATACACACATATATACTTATATGTATTACTTCGTATTGATTTTCGCTAGAGCTCGACTCGGGTGTCCAAAAGTATGCTATACGACTCGCATACAGCATACAGCATACAGCATACATCATACACAATATGTGCATTTTATGCGCTTTGATATTTTATACAACCGCCCACTCAACGAGTTATACACACACACGCACACATATATATATATACACACATACATATATATACATATACACATGTACAGCACATGGCTATCCATTGTTTGCACACTCTGTGACATTTTTATGCGGCCAAACTTTGTTGCATCAAATTTACGGTGCGTATGAGTAACGACAGCCGTTGCCAGCCGCCCGTCACATTTGTGGCAAATATTTTGTTGTTATATTCATGTTGTTGCTGTTGTTCTGCAATCCAAACGATATGTGTCGTAAAAAACACACTTGCATTTATTAGCCATCAGCCGAACCCCACCCGACCACCCGACCACCCGCCCACAGCCACAAGCCCGCAAACCCACAAACTGTCAAGTAAAAAAACAAACAAAATAACCCCAAATTGTGTGGAGTAAAATAACAATGCGAAAGCAAAGGCCATTCAACACTTTCAAAAGTATTTGTTTTTCCTGCTCCTGTGTTTGTGGGTGGTTTTTCTTCGCTCCATGTGAGCATAAGAAAATGTAATTGAATAATATATTAAGGACTCGATTGTAGCCGAGGGATGCAGCAGTCCTCGGACAATTTAACTGAATGACTAATGAATGTTTATTTAAATTTCCCTGCTTAAGTGTCGTTCAATCTCAATGCCTGCCTCAGCTGCAGTTGGCAACACGGAAATTACAAATTCTAATTTTGTTCTCTCTTCTTTTTGCCTCCTAATGATTCCATTCAAGAGCGCTCTCCGCTGACACTGATTTGATTTGCTTCACAAAGTTTGAGCACCTTTTCGCATTGCAAAACATAATTGCGCACACACAAAGAGACTCGCTCACACTTGTCGGCGGCCCCTTGAAAAATCCAAATTTCGTGGAGCTGCCGCTGCTCAGGCTAAAACAAATTGGATGCCATACAAATTACAGAAGTGAACGAAAGGAAAAAGTCACGAGCGCTCGCACCGGGAGTCAATTGAAATGCTCATGAGATGCTTCAGCCGCGAGTCAGAAGAAATTTATGAAAATGTAACACGCAGCGTGAAGAGTGAGGGGGGGGGGGGGGGGAGGAAGAAGTTTGCATTATCGCTGGCTGACTTACCGTCATGTACTCGTCCAAACGATGCTTCCAATTGTCAGATCTATCGATTAGATTGTTCCACTGCTCCGAAAGTTTGCCCACCTCGCGCCGTATGCTGCGCGCCAGTTCCCGGCTCTGCTCCTCGGCGGACATGTAACGCGAGTCGGAGTCGTGGGCGGCTGCAAGGAGACAAAAGCAAAAGAGGCAAAAGTCAAAAAGTGTGTGAAAAAAAGCCAAAAAAAAATTATGAAAATTGTCGGCGGGGCGAAAACAATTGCAAGTGCTATCATATTCGACACGCCACGCCCCCGCCCCGCCTCTGCACCGCCCACCCTGCCCTGCGGCACGTAACTTTATGAATTAGAGATGATATTACGGTTCTTAATGTTTACCGACAGCCATGATTATGCTGACGATGCCAAGCGGGGCCCAACTTTGATTATGCTGATTGCGAGCGGTGATTAAATTTGCAATAAAATAATCTCAGCTCTGCGTTGGGCACATCGAAGCAAGAGATACGCTCAGGGGACAGCTCAACCTCGCCCCCAGAGAGTTGGCTTTCAATCAAATTAGCAGTTTATGGTTCCGCTTGAAAGAGACTCGAAGAGTAGGCAGGCCTAGATAATGATGAGCACTCTAAATGGCTTATCATGTATTTAAATTATCGCTTAGCCTGTTTAATAGTGCTATACAATTGCAGGTCAAAGGCAAGGAATTTAAGCAATATCCTATCCCAAATTGGCAGGGGAAAACCAGAAAAGAAAACATAATGGAAATGTCATGAGACATGAGAGACAGGCTGACGTGCATGTGGCGGAAATGCAAGAGCGA
Source organism: Drosophila arizonae (assembly GCF_054131065.1). Lineage (NCBI taxonomy): Eukaryota > Metazoa > Arthropoda > Insecta > Diptera > Drosophilidae > Drosophila > Drosophila arizonae. Next base: position 20,053,852 of record NC_142922.1, on the reverse strand, counting down.
GAGAGAGGGCGAGCGGCGTGAGAATGAGAGTGACAAGTGGCAGTCGAGGCTAGAAGAAAATCAATCCCCCGAGCTGCTGACGAGAGGGCGAGAGAGAGAGAGAGAGACAGAGAGATAGCTGTATGACAAAGACAGCGGCTTCTGCGACTGAGCATCGATGAATGTCAGAGCCGTTGGCTAAATCTGAATTTAATTTAATGCACGAACGGAGCCGGAGAACAACTTTTATGGCCCCGCGCCGGCGGCACTGCTGGCTGGCTGACTGGCCAGTCGTCAGCTGCTAATATGATGCTAAGCAAATATCGGGCATGGAGAAATACTTTGAGGAAGCGCCCGCCAGCAGCGGAACTGTTGTAATATTCAAATTCAATTTCAGATTGAGTTTATCGCATAGATGTTTTCTGCTCTTTCCGCGCTTCACTGCCTGACGCCAGCGACAGCGACAGCGCCAGCGCCAGGAGATTGTTGATGGAAATGGCAAATGCGTCTGAAGACGGACTTCTCTCGATGAAGATGAACGTCTGCAAAACTTTTCGCTTTGCCGTTGATTTCGTTTTCATTGCGACTTCTTCTTCTCAAACAAATTCAATTTGGTCAAATGCAAAAGAGAAAGGAAACTTTAAATTTCAATTTGAATGCTGAGCTGCAACCAATGTAGGTTAAAAGCAAAAGTATTTTTAGCATTTCAATTAAAAGGGTCAAATAACACACAAAATAAAAACAAGTGAAAACATACAAAAAATAGAAATAAAACTGGGCTTGTGTAGAAACTGTGAGGGATTCAACCTGTTTTCTGTCAAAGCAAGCGAAAAGTGAAAAAAAGAGATGAGCCAGGGTAGAAAAACTAAATTAATTAGTTTAGTAAGAGTCAAAGAGTAAGCTGTAGATGAGATGCTGTCTATATATGAAAGACATTCCTTTAGTCTAAGTGTTTCACTAATTTGGCCATCACTGTATAGATGACTGACATCACTGTATAGACTGAGCACCTGACTTGCCTGAATGGATATGAAAAACCCAATTAATTAATATAATAGAATCAAAGAGAATAGCTTTGTATAGAAATGTTGTCTATATATTTATAAAGGACTTTTCTGTTTATGATCTAAGTGTCCCACTTATTTGGCCATCCCTGTATAGGTGATGGCATGATATAAATGCCCAAAATTATATGAAAAACTAATTTAGTTAGTCTAATAAGATTTATAAAAATCAACTTTGCACTGTTATATTGTCTACATATGAAGGACTTTACAATTTATAGTCTATCTCTTTTATTTTGCCATCACTGTTTAGAAGAGAATTGCACAGCCTGAGAAAATTGTCTGAATTGATATAAAAAACTCAATGAATTAGTCTATAAAGAGCTAAGAACTAAATATATATAAAATATTTTTCTATTTTTAATCCGACTCTATGATTTATGTGGCTATCATTGTATAGGGTGAGCTTTAAACTGATATGAATAACTAATTTAATTAGTCTATTAAGAGTTATAGACTAAACTTAGTAAAGAGATATTGTCTACATATGCCAGATTTTCTTTTTCTAGTCTAGCTGTCTCATTTATTTGGCCCTCACTGTATACACTGAACAAAATATTGTCTAGAATGATATGTAAAACTCAATTAATTAGTCTAATAGCAAACAATGAGTAAACTTGGAACACATATTTTTTACTGTATACAGTCTCACTTATCTAGCCATCACTGTAGCCTGATAAAGTCTCCTATAATGATATATTTGGATATATTTGGAAATATCACATTATCTCTTCAGGTCGCTCGCGTTTGTATTCAATGCTGCCCGACTGCTCTAATAGGCTATATAAATATGTATTTTCTAATTGAAATTTGGCAAATATTTAATTGGGCTAAACAAATTAATGAGATTTTGGCTAAAGGGGAAGGATTTAATTTAATTTGAACGCAAGTTTATGCTGCCTGTGCACCGATACGGCCTGCCGATAGCCGCAGAATAAACATGAATGGTTAAATTTAAATGCCAGCTAAAAGCACAGATTCCGTAGCCACACACACACACACAAATGCCAAACTTAATGGCACACACACACACACGCACAGATACAGTTTGGGGGCAACTGTTGATGGTTTGGCACTAATAGCGTACTAATCGCACTAATTGCTTTGGCTGCAATTATCGTTGACGCCTCCTCGTGGGCGTGGCCATTGGTGATCTGTCGCCATTGTGCGCATGCTGGAAACGAACAGCACTAACTAAGCCAATGGTCATTTGCTAAATTGTTGGCTGTAGTCGAAAGGGAACTAAGCCCACAGCAAAACAAAAAAAAAAAAAAACAAAAAAAAAGAGGAAAATAAAAAACAAAAAAAAAAAACAAAAAAATCGCAATGAAACAAAATCAATTGGTGATTCCGAACCAGCCACAGCACAGAGTTAGGCGTCTCACGTGCACAAAGCTCTCTCTCTCTCTCTCTCTCTTTCCCTGTTTGTGTGCTGGTCAGCCCCGCTAAGCCTCTGCGGGCAGAGCTCAATGGAGTTCTTAGTTGTACATGTTGTGTCGATGTTTGATTTTGAGATTTGCCATACAAATTGCGAATGCAATGAGGAGGCAATTGTTGAATCCCGATGAGTTCTCGGCTGTGTGAATGGAAGTTGAGTTGAGCTAAGCTGATTGCCGATGATGATACTTGAAGCATCGAGAGCACAGAGCACTGAGTTCGCTTTAAATAGTTGAGAATTCATGGTCAGTTTTGTGGTCAAAGTTTTATGGACGTCTATCTGCCTGCCCCCCATACATAATAATTTAATGGTTAGCCGTAAAACTTACCCTCGGTATCGCTGGTATCCGAAACGGGCGTCTCGCTGGCTATATACTGACGACCGCTCGTTAAATTGCTCTCAACAATTGGGCGTTTATCCTCCAGCTGACGGCGAAAAGCTTTATGATCATCCTGCAAGCACAAAAGAGAAAAAATCAAAATGAGATTTTGTTGTAGAGATAGTTGTTGTTATTTTTTCTTTTTTCGTTTTCACTTGCAAATATATACTATCCTACTATTATTTCTGTCAAAGATTTATTTATTTTGGCCACAAATAATCATAACGAGTAATGCCACTTGGCCAGCCATAAACTATTTGGCCATTGCTGCTATTGCTTTACAAATGAAAGAGCCAAATGAAAGAGAGAAATACACAGAAAGAAATATGTATATATATATAGTGAGCGCACTTCATAGCAGCTCAGCTCGGCGTGAAGAAGCTCACAATAAATTTCGTGTTTAATGCATTTAGTGTTGGAATAAAAAATGCAACAATGCGGCCAAAGGGCACGCCGAGTGCTGGCGAATCAAATGAAAGGCAATACGAAATACAAGCCAAATTCCTTTTCGAGTGTGTTGGAGCCGCAACTCAAGACTGGGCCCCACTCCAGCTCCAACTACAGGCTCACTCCATGCCGCGCCAGCAGCCGAAATGTAAATGTCCGGCAGACCGTAACTTAGTGGCAGGCAATAGATTTCCACAGCCTGCTCCTGCTGCCAAGGGTGAAAGTTGCCTCATTTTTTTCATCCTTCCAGATCCCAGCGGGTGTTTGTGTGTGTGTGTGTGTATGTGCTGGGAGTAAGTGAAATTCAAGTGGCGCACGCTGTGTTAGACAGTGTTTCCCCATTTTCAACTGGCCTGGCCAAGTCCTGCCTCTACTGCCATTTCAGCTCCTGCTACTGCTGCTACTGCTGCTGCTGCTTTTTGCTCCCCCCTCTTAAGTGATTTCCGGCATACATATGTGTACATATGTGTACGTAATCGTGTGTGTGAGTGCGAATGTTTCTGACATAACAAGCATCATTTAACAATTATTTAAGAATTCGCAGCCAGAGCAGCAGTTTAGCCCCAAGTGGGACTTTCAATTCAACTACGCAATTCGGTCAAGTTGGGCAGTTAAGATACTCTGTGGCACTTGACTCTGAGCAGAATCAATGGCAGAGCCGCTAATAAAACAAGCTGGCAATAAAAATCATTGACACAGGCTCAGCCGAATGGAGCAAGTCTGATCCAATCTCATTCCAAATCAGTTTATTAAATTGAGTAAATTTTAATTTCGATAAGTTGTGCATGAAACGATTGCATATTTCAAAAGTTTCTATTTTATAAACAAACCACATATCATATTGATAACGTGGAATTTCGGATATTGCGCATACGCACAGCAGGCCAAAGCCCCAATGTAATGCAAAGCATATCTGGCACATTGTTTGTATGCAGCAAATCCCAATTATAAAATTCGTAATCAATTGAACAATAGCATTGCTGCTGCGAATTCAATGCACAAATATGTTGACAATGAAATTAAATGCGCTCGGCTCAATTTACTCTGTTAATACTCCTGCGATGCTTATGTCAACTGGGCCGAATAGTTCAAACAGAATGTGTAACTATGAAAGCCGTGTCAAGTGTGGCTTTGCAATTATTTCAACTGCATTTGAACAAAGCGTGAATCCGATTTGCCTGACATACATATAATTATGCCTAAATATTTGCTCGCAATATGCCCAGCACACAAAATGG